>NC_088882.1:26040889-26125272 GCF_032884065.1 Artemia franciscana | reverse complement strand
ACTATGATGCAGCAAACAGTGATGGAAAAATAAAAAAACCTATTAGACCAAAGTACACTGTACCAGTTTGATTTTTCCAATTAAAGTAAACTCGAGGTCCATTAAAATTGTTGGACGGATCTGGTGCTGGTTCTTTAGTTGTTACGTTGGCCTTTCGTTTTTGAATTGGTATATGATGAAATAATTCAGACGTCATATGCGGACAAACAGACAGACAGACATAACCCACAAACAACTTATTTTTATATATATAGATATATATATATATATATATATATATATATATATATATATATATATATATATATATATATATATATATATATATATATATATATATATACTAGCTGTTGGGGTGGCGCTTCGCGCCCCCCCAAGCCCCCCCGCGCGCGTAAGTCGTTACGCGCCATATTAGTTACGCGCCATTGTAGTTGTGTCCCTGTGTCCCACCTGTGAATATAGATAGATTTATATATGTGTTTCAAACTACGTAAAAATTGCGAATATACAACATTCTTGGCTTTCCCATTGTCTCTGCATATACAAAGCCGTATGTACTAATAATGACGTCATATGCAAACGCTCTTTTTACAAACAAACAAACATGCATACACACAACTCGTTTTTATATAGATAGATAGATAGATAGATAGATACAATACAAATTAACTGCGTAAAACTTGCGAATATACAATATTCTTCGCTGTCCAATTGTCGCTGCATATAAATAGATTGTCAGGTTTACCGACCCTCGAACATGCAACGTACAATTGTCCATGGGAAAAACAATCAGTATTAAGATCTATACCACATTTTTCCAATGATTGACCTTGAGCTTTGTTAATGGTGATTGCAAATGATAATCGAATTGGGAATTGCAATCTTTTAAATTGGAAAGGCAGATCCGTTGGAATCATGGGAATGCGAGGAATAAGAACAGCCTCACCCTCAAAAGGCCCTGTCAAGATTGTGGCCTCTATTAGGTTTTCCATTATTTTTTTTACGGCAAGTCGCGTGCCATTGCAAAGCTTTGGTGGGTTGATATTTCTTAAAAGTATTATTGGTACGCCTATTTTTAGTTGTAGCAAGTGTGGTGGAAACCCTGAAAGATCTATGGAATTTAAAAATTCAGATGGATAATTAACCGCTTCATTTGGTTCCAAAACTGTGTCGACTGACTTGTAAAGGACTGCCTGGGCTCGAATCTTGGTCAAAACAGTATTGTTGATTTCGTGGACGTCTATATTTTTGGGTGCGAGAATCGCTCTTTCACTTAGACATTTATTATTTTTATAATTTTTTAGAATATTCGGAAATACTTTTTCAATCAATTCATTTTTGGACGTCACTAAATTACAGAAATCAGCAGGTAGTTGTATACGTCCTGAAATTGAGTCTACTGGGAGCTTTCCGTTTCCAATTGCCAGCAATTGATCTGAAAATGTTTGACCAGAGTCATCGTTTTGCAATCGGACACGCATATTTGTAGTTAATTTTAATATTTTTACGTGTGCCCATAAATTAGAATTTTTCAGGCAAGCATTCATTTCGTCTGCAGGAGATGATCTAGGTATTATAGGTAATGTTTACCTGAAATCTCCCGCAAGCAATATTAATGTGCTGCCAAAGGGTTTCGAATTCCCTCTTAAATCTTTCAAGCATTGATCCAGAGCCTCGAGCGATTTTTTGTGTGCCATTGTGCACTCATCCCAAATAATAAGTTTGCATTGCTGCAATACTTTACCCATCCCAGATGATTTGGAAATATTGAACGTGGGAGTTTCTGTAGAATGCAAATTCAGAAGCAAATTCAAAGCGGAATGAGCAGTTCTTCCACCAGGCAGCAATGTTGCGGCTATTCCGGACGACGCAATTGCCAACGCTATACCATTTTTTGATCGATAGATGCCAGAATCAGTTTTATCACAAACGTTTTACCAGTACCTCCTGGCGCATCCAAAAAGAAAATTTCTCCAACGTTGTTATCGACACAATGCATTATCGTATCATAAATGTCTTTTTGTTCCGACGTTAACTTGGAAATGTTATTTTGTACATACGACAATAGATCACTCGTACTGTAACTTTGTTCACGATCCAATTCTACACATGTCGAAACAGCAGCGATACGGTTAGGTGAAGGCATTCCCAAATCCTGAAGAGGTTTGTTTGCCATACGTACGCACAAATCTTCTATAATAACTGAAGTGTAGTTATAAATTTCTGATGTAAAATCAAAACTCATATCTGACGTCTCTAACTGTTTTCGATGGAGTATATCTTCGGACATTTTTGACGTATATTTTTCCCATAACTCTGTAGGAGCTGATGGAGAGCAAGTTGTTAAAATGATGCCAAACAATGCACGAATTTGACTTGGGGTTGACGTTTCGCACGCGTCATTGATGCAGTTATCCCAGTGTTGGTCATTCTCCAATAAATTCAGAGCTTGGCATGCATTACGGTAAGTGTCATGTATAGTACCGTTTACAGTTCTCAAGTACTCAAAGGATGTCGGACCGGGTACATTCACCAAAAGCAGGCGTAGAAAGAAGCATTCATGTTGATTGGGGTGAACGGTGTAGAGTCTTCCTGTCGTGGTATCTTTGAAGATGGGAGGTTGGCAGTCGACTGACTTACCCTGTTTTCGACGTTCAAATACTTTATTTTTAGTATTCCACGTGTAATACGAAGGCACTTCAGTATACAGCAGTTTTTTTTTGCAAAAGAATCATTTTTGCAAAGCGAAAAAAAAGCTGTTAATGTTGTATCCGGTGGATTCAGGGCTCTTTGTTGCACGTTGGTTTCCGTGAAATAAACACGTTGACCATTCTGTAAATGTACCGCTAAGTGAACAACAGCTGGACTACGTTCATGTATCGGAAATGAAAGAATTCGCCAAACAGCTTCATTACTGCTTATGTATCTTCCAGCCTGATATTGTACGATTTCGTCGAAATCTTTGATTTCGGGCTGCAAGCCAAAAACTGCCATGTCACTGCCTTTGTTGACGTATTTACATATGTATTTGATTGCCTTTACGGAGTTACAGTATTCAACGTTTATGTGTGCATTAAATGTTTTTGATAATAATGGGGAATATGGAACAACTCACTGGTTATCTACTTCGATGGTGGTACCGTTACGCTTCTTTATTATTGCTGATTTACCGCCATCTTTAGTAGATCTTCTTCTATATTGTGGGTAACCATCATTGCCAGTAATTGTGTTTGATACTAAAAGTCGAGGATATTGCTTTGTGCACCTTCGTTTGGCCATGCATGGTGAATTTTCGTTCAGTGCACCGCAAGTTCCATGTATCATATTTTTTACAATAATATCATGGAACCCCTTATCGACATTTTTATCAGGTATTTCAGCGGAAATCACATCATCAATTTCGTTCGAAGTAATTTTTTTTTGTAGCCAGATTAGTATATGTGCGTGTGGCAAACCTCGTTTTTGCCATTCCACTGAGTACATCCAGCATCGCACTGACCCAAACACTTCAAGTTTTACTATATAGTTTATCAGTGATTTCAACTTTTGCTGGAAGACACGGGCCGTAATGTCATGCCTATGAACCGCCGATTGTCCTTGAAGTAAAAGCTGCAGTTTCTCGTCCCAAGATTGATTACATGTAAATGTAATAAATAAATCTGGACGACCATAGAAACGAACATACGCAATAGCATCTTGAGCATATTCATGCATATGACCGGGACTGCCAGCATATGACGAAGGTAAAATTGTTAATCTTCCAACGTTTGTGGTATTACCGTCATTTATAACTGCATCTCGCAAATGAATGTATTGTTCAGAGCGGAGCTTGGTCTGATTCAGGCGGATATATAGCAAACGTTCTGATTCAATTTTAGCATACATATCAACGACAAATTGGTGGTGAAACAATTCACGGCATTTTAAAATGCAATTTTCTTCATCCTTCCGAATCATTAGTCTATAGGAATAATAATGCATTGCACTGCATTTCTTATTCATTTCTTTGTTAGTGGCTGGATTCATCAATTTAATATTAAAGTGATAGCCGTCGGCTCCATCACAAAAAATGATAGGATATTGTAGGGCATCGTAGCACCGATGAGTTTCAGCAATTTTTAACAACTGAGTGTTTCGCTTATGAAGAATAATATCTCGAGGTAAAAACTGATCACCGACCATAACGATTGCCACTTTGTCGATAGTTGGATCATTGTATCTACAAACATGTTGGCCAGGAGGCGTTTTGTCAGCGGAAATAACAATTTTATGCGTATCAGTAGGCATCAAATCGATGGCTGTTTTGAACAGACGCACTAAATTATTATTTTCGCGGAAAAGATGTTGTAATTGGGAAACGATTGTCCTTTCAACGTTGGGAGAAATTTCGCAACGTGCATTCAATTCAGAATTTCTATCACTGATGAAGTACAATTGTAAAAATTTATGATTCTCGCCTGAGAATGGTAGAAGGGACCCTGCTCTATGATAAATTTGCCCTTTTACTTTGAAAGTAGACATAAATTGATCTGGATTTTCGATTTGGGCTCCAAACGACGTCATTTGGAAACATGAGTTATATTTTCTGATTTGTGACAAAAAACGCTTAGATTCTGACGTAGTTCCAGTAAGGAAAGTCTTCAATGGCTCTGGTGGTGCAGCCAATAGAGGAAGTTTAACTTTTCCTGAGGCGCAACACATTCCCATTGTTTCACCATTGAATTTCAAGGCCTTGCAATAGGGACAAGTTTTAGACATTGTCCCGATTTGAACACATCTACTCAAGCTATAATCATCGACTGGGCTGTACCTGAATGCCAGGCGATAACTTTCAGGTTGCTCTGATTCCTCAGCACGCTTTCTTTTTTTACTTTCTCTATCAGCAGCAAGCCTGATTTCTTGCTGTTCTTGTGATTCCTCGGCACGCTTTCTTTTCTTACTTTCTCTATCAGCAGCAAGCCTGATTTCTTGCTGTTCTTGTGATTCCTCGGCACGCCTTCTTTTTTCACTTTCTCTTTTAGCAGCAAGTCTGCTTTCGCGTTGCTCTGGTAGTTCCTCGGCACGCTTTCTGTTCTTTCTTTCTCTATCAGCCTCAAGCCTGTTTCCTTGCTGTTCTTTTGATTCCTCGGCACGCTTTCTGTTCTTTCTTTCTCTATCAGCCTCAAGCCTGTTTCCTTGCTGTTCTTTTGATTCCTCGGCACGCTTTCTTTTCTGACTTTCTCTATCAGCAGCAAGTTTTTTGACATAGACTCTTTGAGCATCTTTTTCGGCTTTTGCCATTGTAAGTTCATCAGTCATTTTAAAGCTAAACATTAATAGATTTCTACGTGAACATATATGTCTTAAATATCTTTAATGACGTCACCGTCATAGCAAAAATGACGACAACTAACTTCATGACGTCACTCGACACAGAAACATGACGTCACCTGATCCACAGACAGACACACAGACAGACAACTTATTTTTATATATATAGATATATATATATATATATACTAGCTGTTGGGGTGGCGCTTCGCGCCACCCCAACACCTAGTTGGTGGGGGCGCTTCGCGCCACCCCCCCAAGCCCCCCCGCGCGCGTAAGTCGTTACGCGCCATATTAGTTACGTACCATTGTAGTTATGTCCCTATCTCCCACCTGTGAATATAGATAGATATATATATATGTTTTTAACTACGTAAAACTTGCGAATATACAACATTCTTTGCTGTCCCATTGTCTGTGCATATAAATAGATTGTCAGGTTTACCGACTCTTGAACATGCAACATATAATGGTCCATGGGAAAACAATCCGTATTCAGATCTATACCTCATGATATTAATGATTGCCCTTGAGCTTTGTTGATGGTGATTGCTAATCGACCATTCCCTGTCCCGGTGTCCCGGTCGTCATTTATATCCCCCTGTGCCCCCCGGCGTCCCCGTTGTAGTTGTGTCCCTGTGTCTCGGTCGTCATTTATATTCCCTGTGTCCCGGTCGTCATTTGTATCCCGGTGTCCCGGTCTGTATATACATTCGCTTTTTAGTTTTGTTTTTCTCCTTTATTTTTTTCCTTTTTATTTTTTTTCTTTTTTAGTTTATTTAGATTTTTTATTAGTTTTTAGTTTTTTTTCTTTTTAGTTTTTTTGTAGTTTTTACCTTCTTTTTAGTTTTTTTAGTTTTTTTTTTACTTATGTCCTGGTCGTCATTTATACTCATTGTGTCCCGGTGCTTTGTTGATTGTTAATCGAACATTCCTTTTGTCCCGGTCACTTTCTCTTTGAGTGTCGTCATTTATTTTTTTCTTTTTTAGTTCTTTTAGTTTTTACCTTTTTTAGCTTTTTTTTTAGTTTTTTAGATGAAATTTTTTTTTTAGTTTTTTTCCTTTTTTTCTTTTTAGTTTTTTATTGGTTTTTACCTTTTTTTTAGCTTTTTTAGTTTTTTTTCGTTTTTCTTTTTACTTTTTTTTTTATTTTTATTCTTAATTTTATTAGTTTTCTTTTTCTCTTCTATTTTTCAGTTTTTTCCTTTTTTTTAGTTTTTTTTTAGTTTTCAGTTTTTTTAGTTTTTTACCTTTTTTTAGTTTTTTTAGTTTTTTAGCTTTTTTATTTTTTTTATTAGTTTTTTTGTAGTTTTTGCCTTTTTTTAGTTTTTTCAGTTTTTTAGCCTAACCAGGCTACCTTTTTTAGCCTAACCAGGATTTGAACCTGGGACCTTCATTCTCCGTTCTGACACCCTCTCTCACCGAGTGACTACTCCAGCATGTTCATTTTGGTGTTTTAAATGGTATATTATTAACCAAATTAATGTGTTTTACAATATACTAAGCATCGTCATAACAAAAATGACGACAACTAATTTCATGACGTCAGCCGACACAGAAACATAACGTCGCCTGATCCACAGATCCACAGACAGACAACTTATTTTTATATATATAGATATAGATATATATATATATATATATATATATATATATATATATATATATATATATATATATATATATATATATATATATATATATATATATACATTTATACATATATTTCTGATATCAAGCCCATGCTACCTTTTTGTTAAAGCCATTCTGAAGGCTTCTTAGCCCTTTCCCTTGCCTATTAATTGTCCCTTGTCGTTCCTCTCCCAGAAATCTTAATCAAGAGCCGGAATTTCCATTTTATCGTTTTTAACCGTTTCTCTCTTTTGGCTGGTACACACCCAATGAAGCCCAAAAAATAAACTGAACCGATTTTCAACGCAACGGCTTGCATGGAAGAGACTATCAAAACAGTTCAGTGCAGTCAAAAACTCCTGATTGGATCAGACAGATCATATGACAGGATTAACACAGTGCACGTAGAATTGAAATTCTAGCAATTAGTTTTCAGTCAAATCTGGCAAGTTTGAAAAAATACGGGGTTATAAACATGTGGGAATGGTGGAAAAAATTGGCAAAATAGAAAAACAAACTTCGGATTGGCTTTAAAACAGATAAAAGGTAATAAAGTAGCTCATATTCTGATTCCATAAGTAAAAACCTTAGCAACAAAAAAAACTCAATTTTAAAAGTAAGGAGTCAAGTGAGTCAGTTGCAGACTTTTTTAATAAGAGAAATCAAAGCTCAATAAAAAGGAGCACCAAAGATCCATACTTTCGGCAGCTAGCTGAAGGTTGTCAGCGTGCTGGAAGTAAAGAATAATTTGAAAATGAAGTCTTGATTCTTACTTCGACGATATCTCTCGCCCTCGACGCCTTTCAAGGGAGCTGCCTCAAGTTTTCAAATTATTAAATAAAAAACAACAAGTTTGTTTTAACTGCTAGTAAGGAGCGACATTAAAACTTACAACGAACAGAAATTATCCCGTATATAAAAGGGGTTGACCCCTCCTCAACGCCTCGCTCTTTACGCTACAGTTTGACTCTTTCTCACAACTGTACTTTTTAAAACAATAAAAAACTTTAGCGTAAAGAGCGACACGTTGACGAGGGGTGAACCCCTTTTATATACGGAATAATTTCTGTTCGTTTTAAGTTATAATATCACTCCTTACTTGCAGTTAAAAATTTATTTTTTAATATTTAATTTCTGAACGTTTTTTAATTAATGCATGTTTTGATTTTGGCTCACCGCACATGAATAATTGAAACGAAATTTTCATATTATTAATTATTTTTGGCTAAATGGGTTTTTCATAGTTTCGATCGAACGATTTTGAGAAAAACTGGGGCGGGCAAGGGGGCCTAGTTGCCCTCCAATTTTTGGTTACTTAAAAATGCAACTAGTTTTTTTTTTACGAACGTTTTTGTTAGTAATAGACATACGTACCTTACGAATTGATTTACGTAACGAACTTCTATATTTGTTTATTTTTATTACGTATTAGCTGTTGGTGGGGGCGCATTACGCCCCCCAAGCCCCCCTGCGCGCGTAATTCGTTACGCGCCATATTAGTTACGCGCCATTGTAGTTGTGTCCCTGTGTCCCACCTGTGAATATAGATATATATATATATATATATATATATATATATATATATATATATATATATATATATATATATATATATATATATATATATATATATATATATATATATATGTTTTTAGCTACGTAAAACTTGCGAATATACAACATTCTTCGCGGTCCCATTGTCTGTGCATGTAAATAGAATGTCAGGTTTACCGACTCTTGAACATGTAACATATAATTGTCCATGGGAAAAACAATCCGTATTCAGATCTAGACCACATTTTTCTAATGATTGCCCTGATCTTTGTTGATGGTAATTGCTAATCGAACATTCCCTGTGTCCCCGTCGTCATTTATATATCCCCCTGTTCCCCCCCGGCGTCCCCGTTTTAGTTGTATCCCTTCGTCCCGGTCGTCGTTTATATTCCCTGTGTCCTGGTGTCCCGGTCGTCATTTGTGTCCTGGTCTGTAATTTCTCTTTGAGTGTCCCGGTCGTCATTTATATTCCCTGTGTCCCGGTGTATTGATCTTGATTTTCGATTTGGGCACCAAACGACGTCATTTGGAAACATGAGTTATATTTTCTGATGTTTAATAAAAACGCTTAGATTCTGACGTAATTTCAGCAAGCAAAGTCTTCAATTGCTCTCGTGGTGCAGCCAGTTGAGGAAGTTTAACTTTTCCTCAGGCGCAACACATCTACTCAAGCTATAATAATCGACTGGGATGTACCTGATTCCTCAGAACGCTTTCTTTTGGCATTATGTCTTTGAGCCGCAAGCCTGTGTTCACGTTGTTCTTGTGATTCCTCGGCATAATTTTTTTCGGTAATTTCTCTTTGAGCCGCAAGCCTGTTTTCACGTTGCTCTTGTGATTCCTCGGCACGATTTTTTGTTAATTTCTCTTTGAGCCGCAAGCCTGTTTTCACATTATTCTTGTGATTCCTCGGCATGCTTTCTTGTGTTACTTTCTCTTTTAGCCGCAAGCCTTTTGGCATTATCTCTTTGAGCCGCTTCCTCGGCTGTTTCTTCTGCCATTGTAGGATTTATACTGAAATTTCTCTTTGAATCGCCCCCTTATATACTTATAATGACGTCATATACAAAGCCTTATGTACTTACAATGACATCATATGCGTACAAATAAACAAACATACAACTTATTTTTATATCTATCTATATATATAAAAATAAGTTGTCTGTCTGTGTGTCTGTCTGTCAGGTGACGTCATGTTTCTGTGTCGACTGACGTCATGAAGTTAGTTGTCGTCATTTTTGTTATGATGGTGACGTCATTAATGGTATTTAAGACATGCGTTCACGGAAAAATGTTTAATTTTAAAATGGCTGAAGAACCTACAATGGCAACAGCCGAGGAAGCTGCTCAAAGAGTCTATGCCAAAAAACTTGCTGCTGATAGAGAAAGTAAGAAAAGAAAGCGTGGATATAACCGGGAATATAAATTACGACCGGGACACAGGGACACAACTACAACGGGGACGCCGGGGGCACAGGCGGGATATATAATTGACGACTGAGACACAGGGATTGTTTGAATAGAAATTACAGACCGGGACACCGGGACACAAATGACGACCGGGACACTGGGACACAGGGAATATAAATGACGACCGGGAAACTCAAAGAGAAATTACAAACTGGGACACCAGGACACAAATGACGACCGGGACACAGGGAATATAAATGCTATTTATATGCACAGACAATGGGACAGCGAAGAATGTTGTATATTCGCATGTTTTACGTAGTTAAAAATATATATTTATATCTATCTCTATTCACAGGTGGGACACAGGGACACAGCTACAATGGCGCGTAACTAATATGGCACGTAACGACTTACGCGCGCGGGGGGGCTTGGGGGGGCGCGAAGCGCCCCACCAACTAGGTGTTGGGGTGGCGCGAATCGCCACCCCAACAGCTAGTAAGATATGTAAAAATAAGTTGCCTGTGTGTGTGTGTGTCGAGTGACGTCATGTTTGTGTGTCGACTGACGTCATGTTTTCGACTGACGAAATTACAGACCGGGACATCAGGACACAAATGACGACCGGGACACCGGCACTTAGGGAAAATAAATGACGACCGGGACACTCAAAGAGAAAGCGACCGGGAAACAAGGAATGTTCGATTAGCAATCACTATCAACAAAGCACCGGGACATAAATGACGACCGGGATACAGGGAGTATAAATGAAGACCAGGACATAAGTAAAAAAACTAAAAAAACTTAAAAAAAAAGGTAAAAACTACAAAAAAACTACGAAGAAAAAAAAACTAAAAACTAATAATAAAGCTAAAAAACTAAAAAAACTAAAAAGGAACAAAATAAAAAAGGAAAAAAAAAGAAAAATAAAGGAGAAAAACAAAACTAAAAAAAATAGAAATAAAAAAAAACACAAAGAAAAAAGAAAAAAAACAAAAAAACTAAAAAAAAGTAAAAACCAAAAAAAAACTAAAAAGAAAAAAAGAGGAAAAATACAAAAATTTATTTCATCATATACCATTTCAAAAACGAATATATATACAGACCGGGACACCGGGATACAAATGACGACCGGGACACAGGGAATATAAATGACGACCGGGACACAGGGACACAACTACAACGGGGACGCCGGGGGGCACAGGGGGATACATAAATGACGACAGGCACAGGGAATGTTCGATTAGCAATCACCATCAACAAAGCTCAAGGGCAATCATTAGAATCATGAGGTATAACTGAAAAAACTAAAAAAAAGGTAAAAAACTAAAAACTAAAAAAAAGACCAATTCAAAAACGAATGTATATATAGACCAGGACACTGGGACACAAATGACGACCGGGACACCGGGACACAAGGAATATAAATGACGCCCGAGACACTCAAAGAGAAATCACAGACTAGGACACCGGGACACAAATGATGACCGGGACACAGGGAATATAAATGACGACCGGGACACAGGGACACAACTACAACGGGGACGCCGGGGGCCACAGGGGGATATATAAATGACGACGGCGACACAGGGAATGGTCGATTAGCAATCACCATCAACAAAGCTCAAGGGCAATCATTAGAATCATGAGGTATAGATCTGAATACGGATTGTTTTCCCATGGACCATCATATGTTGCATGTTCAAGAGTCGGTAAACCTGACAATCTATTTATATGCACAGACAATGGGACAGCGAAGAATGTAGTATATTCGCAAGTTTTACGTAGTTAAAAACATATATATATATATATATATATATATATATATATATATATATATATATATATATATATATATATATATATATATCTATATATATAAAAATAAGTTGTCTGTGGATGGATGGATGGATGTGTCAGGTGACGTCACCTGAAAAAACTGGATCAGGTGACGTCAAAACTGAAAAAACTAAAAAAAGGCAAAAACTACAAAAAAAACTAAAAACTAATAAAAAAAATAAAAAAGCTAAAAAACTAAAAAAACTATAAAGGTAAAAACCAATAAAAAACTAAAAAAAAAACTGAAAAAACTAAAAAAAGGCAAAAACTACAAAAAAAACTAAAAACTAATAAAAAAAGTAAAAAAGCTAAAAAACTAAAAAAACTAAAAAAAGGTAAAAAACTAAAAAAAATAAAAAATAAAAAAAACTAAAAAAAAGGAAAAAACTGAAAAATAAGCTAAAATAAAGGTAAAAACCAATAAAAAACTAAAAAAAAAAAGGAAAAAACTAATAAATGACGACACTCAAAGAGAAAAAAAAGGCAAAAACTACAAAAAAAACTAAAAACTAATAAAAAAAATAAAAAAGCTAAAAAACTAAAAAAACTAAAAAAAGGCAAAAACTACAAAAAAAACTAAAAACTAATAAAAAAGCTAAAAAACTAAAAAAACTAAAAAAAAGGCAAAAACTACAAAAAAACTAAAAACTAATAAAAAAAATAAAAAAGCTAAAAAACTAAAAAAAACTAAAAAAACTAAAAAAAGGTAAAAAACTAAAAAAACTAAAAACTAAAAAAAACTAAAAAAGGTAAAAACTAAAAGAACTAAAAAAGAAAAAAATAAATGACGACACTCAAAGAGAAAGCGACCAGGACAAAAGGAATGTTCGATTAGCAATCAACAAAGCACCGGGACACAGGGAGTATAAATGACGACCCGGGGGAAACAGGGGGATATAAATGACGACCGGGACAAAAAAACTAAAAAGAAAAAAAAACTAAAAACTAATAAAAAAACTAAAAAATCTAAAAATCTAAATAAGCTAAAAAAGAAAAAAAAAGGAAAAAAATAAAGGAGAAAAACAAAACTAAAAAACGAATGTATATACAGACCGGGACACCGGGATACAAATGACGACCGGGACCCGGGACACAGGGAATATAAATGACGACCGGGACACAGGGACACAACTCCGGTACACCGGGATACAAATGACGACCGGGACACAGGGAATATAAATGACGACCGGGACACAGGGACACAACTACAACGGGGACACCGGGGGAAACAGGGGGATATAAATGACGACCGGGACAAAAAAACTAAAAAGAAAAAAAACTAAAAACTAATAAAAAAACTAAAAAATCTAAAAATCTAAATAAGCTAAAAAAGAAAAAAAAAGGAAAAAAATAAAGGAGAAAAACAAAACTAAAAAACGAATGTATATACAGACCGGGACACCGGGATACAAATGACGACCGGGACCCGGGACACAGGGAATATAAATGACGACCGGGACACAGGGACACAACTACAACGGGGACACCGGGGGAAACAGGGGGATGTAAATGACGACCGGGACACCGGGACAGGGAATGGTCGATTAGCAATCACCATCAACAAAGCTCAAGGGCAATCATTAGAATCATGAGGTATAGATCTGAATACAGATTGTTTTCCCATGGACCATTATATGTTGCATGTTCAAGAGTCGGTAAACCTGACAATCTATTTATATGCAAAGACAATGGGACAGCAAAGAATGTTGTATATTCGCAAGTTTTACGTAGTTAAAACCATATATATATATCTATCTATATTCACAGGTGGGACATAGGGACACAACTACAATGGCGCGTAACTATTATGGCGCGTAACGACTTACGCCCGCGGGGGGGCTTGGGGGGGGGCGAAGCGCCCCCACCAACTAGGTGTTGGGGTGGCGCGAAGCGCCACCCCAACAGCTAGTATATATATATATACATCTATATTCACAGGTGGGACATAGGGACACAACTACAATGGCGCGTAACGACTTACGCGCGGGAGGGGGGGGGGGTTTGGGGTGGTGGCGCGAAGCGCCACCCCAACTAGTCTATAATAGATATGAGAGGGTTTGCCCCCTCGTCAATACCTTGTTCTTTCCAGTAAAGCTTGAATTTTGTTTTAAGTTCTAATTCTGCTCATTACTTCCAGTTGAAAAAATATATTTATTTTCTCATTGTTTTTTTTTAATAATGCTATAAAATCCTGCGCCTCCTTCATGGAAATTCTCTTCCCTCAAGAAAAATTCTTCAATGGAAAGATCCTCCCACGTAAACTCCTAATCGCAACCCATCCAACGCGAAAAAGTCCCCCTGAAAACGTCTGTACACTTCATAATTAACAATTATTATATAATAATAATAATCTATATATATAAAAATAAGTTGTCTGTGGATGGATGGATGGATGTGTCAGGTGACGTCACCTGAAAAAACTGGATCAGGTGACGTCAAAACTGAAAAAACTAAAAAAAGGCAAAAACTACAAAAAAAACTAAAAACTAATAAAAAAAATAAAAAAGCTAAAAAACTAAAAAAACTATAAAGGTAAAAACCAATAAAAAACTAAAAAAAAAACTGAAAAAACTAAAAAAAGGCAAAAACTACAAAAAAAACTAAAAACTAATAAAAAAAGTAAAAAAGCTAAAAAACTAAAAAAACTAAAAAAAGGTAAAAAACTAAAAAAAATAAAAAATAAAAAAAACTAAAAAAAAGGAAAAAACTGAAAAATAAGCTAAAATAAAGGTAAAAACCAATAAAAAACTAAAAAAAAAGGAAAAAACTAATAAATGACGACACTCAAAGAGAAAAAAAAGGCAAAAACTACAAAAAAAACTAAAAACTAATAAAAAAAATAAAAAAGCTAAAAAACTAAAAAAACTAAAAAAAGGCAAAAACTACAAAAAAAACTAAAAACTAATAAAAAAGCTAAAAAACTAAAAAAACTAAAAAAAAGGCAAAAACTACAAAAAAACTAAAAACTAATAAAAAAAATAAAAAAGCTAAAAAACTAAAAAAAACGAAAAAAACTAAAAAAAGGTAAAAAACTAAAAAAACTAAAAACTAAAAAAAACTAAAAAAGGTAAAAACTAAAAGAACTAAAAAAGAAAAAAATAAATGACGACACTCAAAGAGAAAGCGACCAGGACAAAAGGAATGTTCGATTAGCAATCAACAAAGCACCGGGACACAGGGAGTATAAATGACGACCCGGGGGAAACAGGGGGATATAAATGACGACCGGGACAAAAAAACTAAAAAGAAAAAAAAACTAAAAACTAATAAAAAAACTAAAAAATCTAAAAATCTAAATAAGCTAAAAAAGAAAAAAAAAGGAAAAAAATAAAGGAGAAAAACAAAACTAAAAAACGAATGTATATACAGACCGGGACACCGGGATACAAATGACGACCGGGACCCGGGACACAGGGAATATAAATGACGACCGGGACACAGGGACACAACTCCGGTACACCGGGATACAAATGACGACCGGGACACAGGGAATATAAATGACGACCGGGACACAGGGACACAACTACAACGGGGACACCGGGGGAAACAGGGGGATATAAATGACGACCGGGACAAAAAAACTAAAAAGAAAAAAAAACTAAAAACTAATAAAAAAACTAAAAAATCTAAAAATCTAAATAAGCTAAAAAAGAAAAAAAAAGGAAAAAAATAAAGGAGAAAAACAAAACTAAAAAACGAATGTATATACAGACCGGGACACCGGGATACAAATGACGACCGGGACCCGGGACACAGGGAATATAAATGACGACCGGGACACAGGGACACAACTACAACGGGGACACCGGGGGAAACAGGGGGATGTAAATGACGACCGGGACACCGGGACAGGGAATGGTCGATTAGCAATCACCATCAACAAAGCTCAAGGGCAATCATTAGAATCATGAGGTATAGATCTGAATACAGATTGTTTTCCCATGGACCATTATATGTTGCATGTTCAAGAGTCGGTAAACCTGACAATCTATTTATATGCAAAGACAATGGGACAGCAAAGAATGTTGTATATTCGCAAGTTTTACGTAGTTAAAACCATATATATATATCTATCTATATTCACAGGTGGGACATAGGGACACAACTACAATGGCGCGTAACTATTATGGCGCGTAACGACTTACGCGCGCGGGGGGGCTTGGGGGGGGCGCGAAGCGCCCCCACCAACTAGGTGTTGGGGTGGCGCGAAGCGCCACCCCAACAGCTAGTAATAATAATAATAATAATAATTTATTTATCACCCACTTCACAAAACAGAGGTTGGAGTAAAAACAGACACAAAACAGAGTGGAGTAAAATACAGAAGAAAAACAGCAAAAGTAATACAAAAAAAAACAAATTTAATCACATACAGAAAAAAGACGGATAAGGCGATGAAAACATCCTAGCCTATAAAGCGCTTCAATAGCTAGAAAAGCAGATAATTTTCAGAAAGCACCAGTAATATCTGTCGCACAATACTGTTTAACCAGTTTTGTATTCCGGTAAGAACGAGGTAGATATAAAAGAAATTTGCAGTACCGGTAATAATTTATACGAATATGTTTTAGATTACCAGTCAACAGAAGTGGCCTAATACCAGAACAGAAGAGTACAGAATGATCGCAAAAATTTGAGTAAAGCCGAGTTAGCGCTCTTCTCCTATAGTGTCCACGATTTGCTACAATCTTAGAGTAACCGAGCCTCAGCTTATCACTAATATCTTTGACAGCACGAGACCGGAGAGCATTCATAGAATCGCAAACTGTTATACCAAGCCAACGAAACGATTTAACACGAGGAATTCTAAAACCACCGCAGTATAGTGGTTCTGAACAATTATTACCGTTGAAAACAAGAAACTCGCGCTTGTCAATATTTACGTACAGGCCGATATCGCGGAAAGCAGAAGTAACTGACTTCACTGAACGGGCAAGACCAGACTCAGTTTGACTGATCAGAAGAAGGTCATCCTTATAAGCCAGATATGAGATATCAGATGGTCCTAGTAGGCACGTAGTCGATATTTTTGATAATACATTTTCAATACAAGCATTAAAAATATACGGCGAAAGAACTCCCCCATGTCTTACACCGCAACGAACAGGGATATGACCAAAATAAGAATTATCTAATGACTTAAGGTGAAGGTAAGAATGGGAGTACCAAAAACGAAGCACGTGAACTACCGACGGATTTACTCCTCTCTGGCATAATGCTGTCCATGCTTGAGTATGACAAATACTGTCAAATGCTTTAGACAATTCTAGGGTTGCGAAATGAAGTACGCGACGAGTGCGATGGGCATCTTTTAATAAAGAAGTCAAAGCACGGTGAGCATGCTGACAGCCTAGCCCAGATCTAAAACCAAATTGATTATCATCATTTAGAGCAAGCTTAGTGATATAAGGTAGTAGGAGGTGCTCAAAAAGCTTGCTAAGAGTACAAGCTACCGTTATGGGCCTATAAGAACTAAAAGAAACCGGATCTTTTCCTTTTTTTAGAAGTGACGTTACGCTACCGCATAAGAACGAGTCGGGCACACACGAACTACTCAAACACATTTGTAAAATCAGTTGGAGATGAGATACCAGTTCAAAAGAATTCGGAACAAGATTCAAAACTCTAATTAAATCAACATCCAAAGATTTTGATTTTAAACCCTTAATACCTTTAACAATAGCCCACTTTTCAACTGGAATCACATGTCTCTGACATAAACGTGACGGCAAATTTTTTTCAAGCAAACATGAGAAACGCTTATGCACTGCATAATTAACTTTCGAAAATACTTTTGAATAATGTTCGATCCAAGATGGATGAGATATAATATCACTAGAACTTGCATCCGGAAACTTGGCAGAATTTATCACTTTTCGCCATTCACTATTGCTTTTCGAAAAAGTTTCACCGGAGTAACGAACGGCACGAAGATGGCGTTTATATTCGAGTTTCGTCTTTTTTTTTAGATTAAACACAGTACCCCGAGAAGGTCGACCACAGGCAGACCAAATTCTTAACCAGAATTTGGCCTTATTCTTGACTTTTTTCAGCAAAGAATCACACTTCCAAATTGGTTTTTGGGTATTCCGCCTGACACGGATCAGCGGGATGGCCACATCTTCAGCTTACTTCATACATAAGATAATGTCACAATAATAGCGATTCAAATCAGCACGAGCATTGTCAATAACAGGGTACCCATTTGTGCAAAGAAGATGGAAAGGGACACGTACGGTGTAATACGGTGTATTACACGTACGGTGTAATATGTAAACAATGGTCAGAGTTTGTAACTTGCAGCCCCTCCCCTAGGAACTGGGGGGATTAAGTTGTCCCCAAAGACATAGTTATTGGGTTTTCGACTAAGTTGAACATAATGGCTGTCTTAAAATTTTGATCTGGTGACTTAGGGGAAAAATGTGCGTGGGAGGGGGGCTAGATGCCCTCCAATTTTTTGGCCACTTAAAAAGGACATTAGAAATTTCACCGTCGGAATGAGCCGTGTTGCGACATTATAGGACAGGTCGATACGATCACAGATCATAGAACATCTATGTTGATGTTCTATGATACGCTGAATCTGACGGAATGAATCTGACGGCAGGGACACAAATGACGACCGGGACACAGGGAATATAAATGACGACCGGGACACTCAAAGAGAAATTACAGACCGGGACACAAATGACGACCGGGACAGAGGGAATATAAATGACGACCGGGAAACTCAAAGAGAGATTACAGACTGGGATACCGGGAAACAAATGACGACCAGGACACAGGGAAACAACTACAACGGGGATCCTAAAAAATAAATAAAAAACAAAAAATTAAAAATATACCGTTTGTACCTCTGTTAATCTATACTGTTTATACCTCTGTTAATCTACTGTACTTCTTTGTCTACTGTAGTTTTTGTTTAAGCGATCAACAATTGCAATTCTAACGGAAGGAAATTACTGCAAGTTTCTTACGGACTTTCCCACCCCAACAGCTAGTATATAATATAATTTCATCTAGTATGGATTCACCTTAATATGTTTGAACATTGGGTAGCAACTTCAAGATATTTTAATTTCAATTATAAAGAACAAGTTCTTTTCTGCATATGTTTTCGTCTCTTTAGCCCCGATACCGAGTTCAGTTACTTTAAAAAAAAGAGCGGTGTATTGATTGCAGTGACAGTAGGTTCTCTAGAATATGACGTCATTTCCGCTCAAAGATCGGCTACATCTATATCTTAAATATTATGAATATTCTAATTCATTACCTTGTAACAGCATGGTGGATGAAGCCGTGGCTGGAAATCTTAGGGCCTAGGTTCAATCCTGGCTGTTTCAAGGAAATAAATATCATCTTTGCTTGTAATGTAATAGTTTTTCACGTTTATGTGCGCATTATATGCTTTTGCTTGTTGTTTTTTTACGTTGTTCTATATAAAAATATACAATACTGTTAATCTGTTAATCTGTTACTCCGTGGCAGGGGGTTCTAAGGGCAGCTTCAAAAAAAATTAAATAAAAGAAAAAAAAATCAAAAAAATCAAAAAAATCTAAAAAATAAATAAAAAACAAAAAATTAAAAATATACTGTTTTTACCTCTGTTAATCTATACTGTTTATACCTCTGTTAATCTACTGTACTTCTTTGTCTACTGTGGTTTTTGTTTAAGCGATCAACAATTGCAATTCAAACGGAAGGAAATTACTGCAAGTTTCTTACGGAATTTCCAAAAATTTGAAATCTCGAAAAAGACAGACCTACCTTGACTGCAGTAGAACATGCCTTTACTACATGAACATAAAATTGTCAAATATAAATATATATATATATATATATATATATATATATATATATATATATATATATATATATATATATATATATATATATATATATATATATATATATATATATATATATAGCCCCCCCCCGCGCGCGTAAGTCGTTACGCGCCATATTAGTTACGCGCCATTGTAGTTGTGTCCCTATGTCCCACCTGTGAATATAGATAGATATATATATATATATATATATATATATATATATATATATATATATATATATATATATATATATATATATATATGTTTTTAACTACGTAAAACTTGCGAATATACAACATTCTTTGCTGTCCCATTGTCTGTGAATATAAATAGATTGTCAGGTTTACCGACTCTTGAACATGCAACATATAATGGTCCATGGGAAAACAATCCGTATTCAGATCTATACCTCATGATTCTAATGATTGCCCTTGAGCTTTGTTGATGGTGATTGCTAATCGACCATTCCCTGTCCCGGTGTCCCGGTCGTCATTTATATCCCCCTGTGCCCCCCGGCGTCCCCGTTGTAGTTGTGTCCCTATGTCCCGGTCGTCATTTATATTCCCTGTGTCCCGGTCGTCATTTGTATCCCGGTGTCCCGGTCTGTATATACATTCGTTTTTTAGTTTTGTTTTTCTCCTTTATTTTTTCCTTTTTTTTTTCTTTTTTAGTTTATTTAGATTTTTGGATTTTTTAGTTTTTTTATTAGTTTTTAGTTTTTTTTTCTTTTTAGTTTTTTTTTAGTTTTTACCTTCTTTTTAGTTTTGTTAGTTTTTTTTTTACTTATGTCCTGGTCGTCATTTATACTCCCTGTGTCCCGGTGCTTTGTTGATTGCTAATCGAACATTCCTTTTGTCCTGGTCGCTTTCTCTTTGAGTGTCGTCATTTATTTTTTTCTTTTTTAGTTCTTTTAGTTTTTACCTTCTTTAGTTTTTTATTTTTTTCCTTTATTTTTTTCTTTTTTAGTTTATTTAGATTTTTAGATTTTTTAGTCTTTTTATTAGTTTTTAGTTTTTTTTTCTTTTTAGTTTTTTTGTAGTTTTTACCTTCTTTTTAGTTTTGTTAGTTTTTTTTTTACTTATTTCCTGGTCGTCATTTATACTCCCTGTGTCCCGGTGCTTTGTTGATTGCTAATCGAACATTCCTTTTGTCCTGGTCGCTTTCTCTTTGAGTGTCGTCATTTATTTTTTTCTTTTTTAGTTCTTTTAGTTTTTACCTTTTTTAGTTTTTTCTAGTTTTTTAGATGAAAATTTTTTTTAGTTTTTTCCTTTATTTCTATTTAGTTTTTTATTGGTTTTTACCTTTATTTTAGCTAATTTTTCAGTTTTTTCCTTTTTTTTAGTTTTTTTTAGTTTTTAGTTTTTTTAGTTTTTTACCTTTTTTTAGTTTTTTTAGTTTTTTTAGTTTTTTAGCTTTTTTATTTTTTTTATAAAAAAACATGAAACACAGAACACAGACGCCGACACAGAAACATGACGTCACCTGATCCACGATCCACAGATCCACAGACAACTTATTTTTATATATATAGATATATACTAGCTGTTGGGGTGGCGCTTCGCGCCACCCCAACACCTAGTTGGTGGGGCACTTCGCGCCCCCCCCAAGCCCCCCTGCGCGCGTAAGTCGTTACGTGCCATATTAGTTACGCGCCATTGTAGTTGTGTCCCTATGTCCCACCTGTTTTTTTTTTAGTTTTTAGTTTTTTACCTTTTTTTAGTTTTTTTAGTTATACCTTATGATTCTAATGATTGCCCTTGAGCTTTGTTGATGGTGATTGCTAATCGAACATTCCCTGTGTCCCCGTTGTCATTTATATATCCCCCTGTGCCCCCCGGCGTCCCCGTTGTAGTTGTGTCCCGGTCGTCATTTATCTTCCCTTTGTCCCGGTCGTCATTTGTATCCCAGTGTCCCGGTCTGTATATACATTCGTTTTTGAAATGGTATATGATGAAATAAATTTTTTTATTTTCCCCTTTTTGTCTTTTTAGTTTTTTTTTTGGTTTTCTTTTTTTTTCTTTTTATTTTTTAGTTTTGTTTTTCTCCTTTATTTTTCATTTTTTTTTCCTTTTTTTTCATTTTTATTTTTTTTTTAGTTTTTTACTTTTTTTAGTTTTTTTATAAGTTTTTAGTTTTTTTTTCTTTTTAGTTTTTTTGTAGTTTTTACCTTTTTTTAGTTTTTTAGTTTTTTTTTACTTATGTCCTGGTCGTCATTTATACTCCCTGTGTCCCGGTCGTCATTTGTGTCCCGGTGCTTTGTTGATGGTGATTGCTAATCGAACATTCCTTGTGTCCCGGTCGCATTCTCTTTGAGTGTCTCGGTCGTCATTTATATTCCCTATGTGGCGGTGTCCCGGTCGTTATTTGTGTCCCGATGTCCCGGTTTGTAATTTCGCTAGTCGAAGAGTCGACACAGAAACATGACGTCACCTGATCCACAGACAGACAGACAACTTATTTTTATATAGATAGATATATATATATATACATATATGGTTTTAACTACGTAAAACTTGCGAATATACAACATTCTTTGCTGTCCCATTGTCTTTGCATATAAATAGATTGTCAGGTTATCCCCCTGTTTCCCCCGGTGTCCCCGTTGTAGTTGTGTCCCTGTGTCCCGGTCGTCATTTATATTCCCTGTGTCCCGGGTCCCGGTCATCATTTGTATCCCGGTGTCCCGGTCTGTATATACATTCGTTTTTTAGTTTTGTTTTTCTCCTTTATTTTTTTCCTTTTTTTTTCTTTTTTAGCTTATTTAGATTTTTAGATTTTTTAGTTTTTTTTATTAGTTTTTAGTTTTTATTTCTTTTTAGTTTTTTTGTCCCGGTCGTCATTTATATCCCCCTGTTTCCCCCGGTGTCCCCGTTGTAGTTGTGTCCCTGTGTCCCGGTCGTTATTTATATTCCCTGTGTCCCGGTCGTCATTTGTATCCCGGTGTACCGGTCTGTATATACATTCGTTTTTTAGTTTTGTTTTTCTCCTTTATTTTTTTCCTTTTTTTTTCTTTTTTAGTTTATTTAGATTTTTAGATTTTTTAGTTTTTTTATTAGTTTTTAGTTTTTTTTTCTTTTTAGTTTTTTTGTAGTTTTTACCTTCTTTTTAGTTTTGTTAATTTTTTTTTTTACTTGTGTCCTGGTCGTCATTTATACTCCCTGTGTCCCGGTGCTTTGTTGATTGCTAATCGAACATTCCTTTTGTCCTGGTCGCTTTCTCTTTGAGTGTCGTCATTTATTTTTTTCTTTTTTAGTTCTTTTAGTTTTTACCTTTTTTAGTTTTTTTTAGTTTTTAGTTTTTTTAGTTTTTTACCTTTTTTTAGTTTTTTTAGTTTTTTAGATTTTTTATTTTTTTTATTAGTTTTTAGTTTTTTTGTAGTTTTTGCCTTTTTTTTTAGTTTTTTGTCCTGGTCGCTTTCTCTTTGAGTGTCGTCATTTATTAGTTTTTTCCTTTTTTTTTTAGTTTTTTATTGGTTTTTACCTTTATTTTAGCTTATTTTTCAGTTTTTTCCTTTTTTTTAGTTTTTTTTTATTTTTTATTTTTTTTAGTTTTTTACCTTTTTTTAGTTTTTTTAGTTTTTTTAGTTTTTTAGCTTTTTTACTTTTTTATTAGTTTTTAGTTTTTTTTTGTAGTTTTTGCTTTTTTTTAGTTTTTTCAGTTTTTTTTTTAGTTTTTTATTGGTTTTTACCTTTATAGTTTTTTTAGTTTTTTAGCTTTTTTATTTTTTTTATTAGTTTTTAGTTTTTTTTGTAGTTTTTGCCTTTTTTTAGTTTTTTCAGTTTTGACGTCACCTAATCCAGTTTTTTCAGGTGACGTCACCTGACACATCCATCCACACATCCATCCACACATCCATCCACAGACAACTTATTTTTATATATATAGATATAAGCTGTTTTAAATTAAAATATAAGCTGTTTTAAACTATATAAACTGAAAAAACTAAAAAAAAGGCAAAAACTACAAAAAAAACTAAAAACTAATAAAAAAAATAAAAAAGCTAAAAAACTAAAAAAACTAAAAAAAGGCAAAAACTACAAAAAAACTAAAAACTAATAAAAAAGCTAAAAAACTAAAAAAACTAAAAAAGGCAAAAACTACAAAAAAAAAACTAAAAACTAATAAAAAAAATAAAAAAGCTAAAAAACTAAAAAAATTAAAAAAACTAAAAAAAGGTAAAAAACTAAAAAAACTAACTACAAAAAAAACTAAAAACTAATAAAAAAAATAAAAAAGCTAAAAAACTAAAAAAACTAAAAAAAAGGCAAAAACTACAAAAAAAACTAAAAACTAATAAAAAAGCTAAAAAACTAAAAAAACTAAAAAAAGGCAAAAACTACAAAAAAAACTAAAAACTAATAAAAAAAATAAAAAAGCTAAAAAACTAAAAAAACTAAAAAACTAAAAAAGGTAAAAAACTAAAAACTAAAAAAACTAAAAAAAGGAAAAAAATGAAAAATAAGCTAAAATAAAGGTAAAAACCAATAAAAAACTAAAAAAAAACTGAAAAAACTAAAAAAAGGCAAAAACTACAAAAAAACTAAAAACTAATAAAAAAAAGTAAAAAAGCTAAAAAACTAAAAAAACTAAAAAAACTAAAAAAAGGTAAAAAACTAAAAAAAAATAAAAAATAAAAAAAAACTAAAAAAAAGGAAAAAACTGAAAAATAAGCTAAAATAAAGGTAAAAACCAATAAAAAACTAAAAAGAAAAAAAGGAAAAAACTAAAAAAAATTTTCATCTAAAAAACTAAAAAAAACTAAAAAAGGTAAAAACTAAAAGAACTAAAAAAGAAAAAAATAAATGACGACACTCAAAGAGAAAGCGACCAGGACAAAAGGAATGTTCGATTAGCAATCAACAAAGCACCGGGACACAGGGAGTATAAATGACGACCAGGACATAAGTAAAAAAAAAAACTAACAAAACTAAAAAGAAGGTAAAAACTACAAAAAAACTAAAAAGAAAAAAAAACTAAAAACTAATAAAAAAACTAAAAAATCTAAATAAACTAAAAAAGAAAAAAAAAGGAAAAAAATAAAGGAGAAAAACAAAACTAAAAAACGAATGTATATACAGACCGGGACACCGGGATACAAATGACGACCGGGACACAGGGAATATAAATGACGACCGGGACACAGGGACACAACTACAACGGGGATACCGGGGGAAACAGGGGGATATAAATGACGACCGGGACACCGGGGCAGGGAATGGTCGATTAGCAATCACCATCAACAAAGCTCAAGGGCAATCATTAGAATCATGAGGTATAGATCTGAATACAGATTGTTTTCTCATGGACCATTATATGTTGCATGTTCAAGAGTCGGTAAACCTGACAATCTATTTATATGCAAAGACAATGGGACAGCAAAGAATGTTGTATATTCGCAAGTTTTACGTAGTTAAAACCATATATATATATATATATATATATATATATATATATATATATATATATATATATATATATATATATATATATATATATATATATATATATATATATATATATATATCTATATTCACAGGTGGGACATAGGGACACAACTACAATGGCGCGTAACTATTATGGCGCGTAACGACTTACGCGCGCGGGGGGTTGGGGTGGCGCGAAGCGCCACCCCAACAGTTAGTATATATATATATATATATATATATATACTAGCTGTTGGGGTGGCGCTTCGCGCCACCCCAACACCTAGTTGGTGGGGGCACTTCGCGCCCCCCCCCCCCAAGCCCCCCCGCGCGCGCAAGTCGTTACGCGCCATTGTAGTTGTGTCCCTATGTCCCACCTGTGAATATATATATATATATATATATATATATATATATATATATATATATATATATATATATATATATATATATATATATATACATATATATATATATATATATATATATATATATATATATATATATATATATATATATATATATATATGTTTTTAACTACGTAAAACTTGCGAATATACAACATTCTTTGCTGTCCCATTGTCTGTGCATATAAATAGATTGTCAGGTTTACCGACTCTTGAACATGCAACATATAATGGTCCATGGGAAAACAATCCGTATTCAGATCTATACCTCATGATTCTAATGATTGCCCTTGAGCTTTGTTGATGGTGATTGCTAATCGACCATTCCCTGAGTCGCCATCGTCATTTATATATCCCCCTGTGCACCCCGGCGTCCCCTTTGTAGTTATGTCCCTGTGTCCCGGTCGTCATTTATATTCCCTGTGTCCCGGTCGTCATTTGTGTCCCGGTGTTCCAGTCTGTGATTTCTCTTTGAGTGTCCCGGGCGTCATTTATATTCCTTGTGTCCCGGTGTCCCGGTCGTCATTTATATCCCCCTGTGCCCCCCCGGCGTCCCCATTGTAGTTGTGTCCCTGTGTCCCGGTCGTCATTTATATTCCCTGTGTCCCGGTCGTCATTTGTATCCCGGTGTCCCGGTCTGTATATACATTCGTTTTTTAGTTTTGTTTTTCTCCTTTATTTTTTTCCTTTTTTCTTTTTTTCTTTTTTAGTTTATTTAGATTTTTAGATTTTTTAGTTTTTTTATTAGTTTTTAGTTTTTTTGTAGTTTTTACCATTTTTTTAGTTTTTTTAGTTTTTTTTACTTATGTCCTGATCGTCATTTATACTCCCTGTGTCCCGGTCGTCATTTGTGTCTCGGTGCTTTGTTGATTGCTAATTTATATTATATTTATACTAGCTGTTGGGGTGGCGCTTCGCGCCACCCCAACACCTAGTTGGTGGGGGCGCTTCGCGCCCCCCCAAGCCCCCCCGCGCGCGTAAGTCGTTACGCGCCATAATAGTTACGCGCCATATTCTTTGCTGTCCCATTGTCTTTGCATATAAATAGATTGTCAGGTTTACCGACTCTTGAACATGCAACATATAATGGTCCATGGGAAAACAATCTGTATTCAGATCTATACCTCATGATTCTAATGATTGCCCTTGAGCTTTGTTGATGGTGATTGCTAATCGACCATTCCCTGTCCCGGTGTCCCGGTCGTCATTTACATCCCCCTGTTTCCTCCGGTGTCCCCGTTGTAGTTGTGTCCCTGTGTCCCGGTCGTCATTTATATTCCCTGTGTCCCGGTCGTCATTTGTATCCCGGTGTCCCGGTCTGTATATACATTCGTTTTTTAGTTTTGTTTTTCTCCTTTATTTTTTTCCTTTTTTTTTCTTTTTTAGTTTATTTAGATTTTTAGATTTTTTAGTTTTTTTATTAGTTTTTAGTTTTTTTTTCTTTTTAGTTTTTTTGTCCCGGTCGTCATTTATATCCCCCTGTTTCCCCCGGTGTCCCCGTTGTAGTTGTGTCCCTGTGTCCCGGTCGTCATTTATATTCCCTGTGTCCCGGTCGTCATTTGTATCCCGGTGTACCGGTCTGTATATACATTCGTTTTTTAGTTTTGTTTTTCTCCTTTATTTTTTTCCTTTTTTTTTCTTTTTTAGTTTATTTAGATTTTTAGATTTTTTAGTTTTTTTATTAGTTTTTATTTTTTTTTTCTTTTTAGTTTTTTTGTAGTTTTTACCTTCTTTTTAGTTTTGTTAATTTTTTTTTTTTTACTTATGTCCTGGTCGTCATTTATACTCCCTATGTCCCGGTGCTTTGTTGATTGCTAATCGAACATTCCTTTTGTCCTGGTCGCTTTCTCTTTGAGTGTCGTCATTTATTTTTTTCTTTTTTAGTTCTTTTAGTTTTTACCTTTTTTAGTTTTTTTTAGTTTTTTAGATGAAAATTTTTTTTAGTTTTTTCCTTTTTTTCTTTTTAGTTTTTTATTGGTTTTTACCTTTATGTTAGCTTATTTTTCAGTTTTTTCCTTTTTTTTTAGTTTTTTTTTATTTTTTATTTTTTTTAGTTTTTTACCTTTTTTTAGTTTTTTTAGTTTTTTTATTTTTTTTTGGTTTTTTAGCTTTTTTACTTTTTTTATTAGTTTTTAGTTTTTTTGTAGTTTTTGCCTTTTTTTAGTTTTTTCAGTTTTTTTTTTAGTTTTTTATTGGTTTTTACCTTTATTTTAGCTTATTTTTCAGTTTTTTCCTTTTTTTTAGTTTTTTTTAGTTTTTAGTTTTTTTAGTTTTTTACCTTTTTTTTAGTTCTTTTAGTTTTTTTAGTTTTTTAGCTTTTTTATTTTTTTTATTAGTTTTTAGTTTTTTTTGTAGTTTTTGCCTTTTTTTTAGTTTTTTTAGTTTTTTAGCTTTTTTATTAGTTTTTAGTTTTTTTTTGTAGTTTTTGCCTTTTTTTAGTTTGACAACTTATTTTTATATATATAGATAGTTTTTTTTTTTTACTTATGTCCTGGTCGTCATTTATACTCCCTGTGTCCCGGTGCTTTGTTGATTGCTAATCGAACATTCCTTTTGTCCTGGTCGCTTTCTCTTTGAGTGTCGTCATTTATTAGTTTTTTCCTTTTTTTCTTTTTAGTTTTTTATTGGTTTTTACCTTTATTTTAGCTTATTTTTCAGTTTTTTCCTTTTTTTTATTTTTTTTTTATTTTTTATTTTTTTTAGTTTTTTACCTTTTTTTAGTTTTTTTAGTTTTTTAGCTTTTTTACTTTTTTTATTAGTTTTTAGTTTTTTTTTGTAGTTTTTGCCTTTTTTTAGTTTTTTCAGTTTTTTTTTTAGTTTTTTATTGGTTTTTACCTTTATAGTTTTTTTAGTTTTTTAGCTTTTTTATTTTTTTTATTAGTTTTTAGTTTTTTTGTAGTTTTTGCCTTTTTTTAGTTTTTTCAGTTTTGACGTCACCTGATCCAGTTTTTTCAGGTGACGTCACCTGATCCACACATCCACAGACAGACAACTTATTTTTATATATATAGATTTATATTTTTTATATTTATTAATATTTTTTTAGTTTTCTTTTTCTCTTATTTTTCAGTTTTTTCCTTTTTTTTAGTTTTTTCTTTTTTAGTTTTTAGTTTTTTTTTGTTTTTTACCTTTTTTTAGTTTTTTTAGTTTTTTTAGTTTTTTAGCTTTTTTAGTTTTTTTTATTAGTTTTTAGTTTTTTTTTAGTTTTTGCCTTTTTTTAGTTTTTCAGTTTTTTTAGTTTTTGGTTTTTTACCTTTTTTTAGTTTTTTTTTAGTTTTTTAGCTTTTTTAGTTTTTTTTCTGTTTAGTTTTTTTTTGTAGTTTTTACCTTTTTTAGTTTTTTTTCTTCTTTTGTATTAGTGTGAAATAATTCAGACGTCATATGCGGACAAACACGACGTCACTCGACAGACAGACAGACAGACATAACCCACAAACAACTTAAATTTATATATATTTATTCATATTTTTTTAGTTTTCTTTTTCTCTTTTATTTTTCAGTTTTTTCCTTTTTTTTAGTTTTTTTCTTTTTTAGTTTTTAGTTTTTTTTAGTTTTTTACCTTTTTTTAGTTTTTTTTTAGTTTTTTTAGTTTTTTAGCTTTTTTAGTTTTTTTATTAGTTTTTATTTTTTTTGTAGTTTTTGCCTTTTTTTATTTTTTTCAGTTTTTTTTTATTTATTAGATTTTTACCTTTTTTTAGTTTTTTTAGTTTTTTAGCTTTTTTAGTTTTTTTTCTTTTTAGTTTTTTTTGTAGTTTTTACCTTTTTTAGTTTTTGCTTCTTTTGTATTAGTGTGAAATAATTCAGACGTCATATGCGAACAAACATGACGTCACCTGATCCATCCACAGACAGACAGACAACTTATTTTTATATATATAGATAGATATATATATATATATATATATATATATATATATATATATATATATATATATATATATATATACTAGCTGTTAGGGTGGCGCTTCGCGCCACCTCAACACCTAGTTGGCGGGGCGCTTCGCGCCCCCCAAGCCCCCCCGCGCGCGTAATCACCCCTAAAAAAAAAAAACGAATCCGTGATGTCTTCTGGCAAAAATACAAAATCCCACATTTAGTTGATAGGAGCTTGAAACTTCTATGTTGATGTTCTATGATACGCTGAATCTGACGGCATGATTTTTGTTAAGATTCTAAGACTTTTAGTGGGTTTTTACCCCTATTTTCTAAAATAAAACAAATTTTCAAGCTGTTTAGTATTATTACATCTGCCATGTATCCAAAAGAATTTCGATATTGTAATTTAAAAAAGATTGAATATAAAGGTGCCATTTGGAAACTGTTACAACAATTTGAAAATCTGTGTGCGAGCAAAGAGTGCCTTGATAAAGCTGCAACATCTAAACTAATCAAAGAAGGGACAACAAAGGAAAACACTGTCTGGACGATTGTCCAGGACTTTGAAGGACAAATAGTAGGAGCCGGAGAAAAAGAAACAGTTATTCTTCGTCCACGTAAGCTCAATAGCGTCATGAAAACGAATGAAAAGGTTAGAGACCTCAATACTTTCCAATTCACACCAAGTAGCAAAATAGAACCATTGCACATCCTACATAATGATGGCATATTTCGAGAAAGTAGAAAACCAAGTCCATCATTTTGTGTTCCGCAAAAGCATGAAAGCAACAGAGGAACAAATGATAAATGGAGGAGCCAAAACACCCTCCAATCCAAATCGAATGATACGATTGTACCGTCACTAATCGAGGAGTTTGAACGCAAAATTAAAGCAGATAGAAAACCAAAGACAGGATTTCGCATTCCGAAAAAGTTTGAAAGTATCAGAGAAGCAAATGATAAATGGAGGTGCCAAAACACACTCGAATCCAAATCAAATCATACGATTCTACCACCACTTGCCCGGGAGTTTTAACGCCGAATTGAAGCAAGCAGAAAAACAATGACAGGATTTCACATTCCAAAAAAGTTTGAAAGCATCAGAAAAGCAAATGATATATGGAGGTGGAAAAACACGCTCCAATCCAAATTAAATGGTACACTTGTACCGCCACTTGTCCAGGAGTTTGAACGCAAAATTAAAGCAGATAGAAAACCAATGACAGGATTTCGCATTCCGAAAAAGTTTGAAAGCATCAGAGAAGCAAATGATAAATGGAGGTGCCAAAACACACTCGAATCCAAATCAAATGATACGATTCTACCGCCACTTGTCCGGGAGTTTGAACGCCGAATTGAAGCAAGCAGAAAAACAATGACAGGATTTCACATTCCAAAAAAGTTTGAAGGCATCAGAAAAGCAAATGATATATGGAGGTGGAAAAACACGCTCCAATCCAAATCAAATGCAACAATTGTACAGTCACTTGTCCAGGAGTTTGAACGCAAAATTAAAGCAGATAGAAAACCAAAGACAGGATTTCGCATTCCGAAAAAGTTTGAAAGTATCAGAGAAGCAAATGATAAATAGAGGTTCCAAAACACACTCGAATCCAAATCAAATGATACGATTCTACCGCCAATTGTCCGGGAGTTTGAACGCCGAATTGAAGCAAGCAGAAAAACAATAACAGGATTTCACATTCCAAAAAAGTTTGAAAGCATCAGAAAAGCAAATGATATATGGAGGTGGAAAAACACGCTCCAATCCAAATCAAATGCAACAATTGTACAGTCACTTGTCCAGGAGTTTGAACGCAAAATTAAAGCAGATAGAAAACCAATGACAGGATTTAACATTCTGAAAAAATTTGAAAGCATCAGAGAAGCAAATGATAAATGGAGGTGCCAAAATACACTAGAATCTAAATCAAATGATACGATTCTACCGCCACTTGTCAGGGAGTTTGAACGCCAAATTAAATCAAGCAGAAAAACAATGACAGATTTCACATTCCAAAAAAGTTTGAAAGCATCAGAGAAGCAAATGATATATGGAGGTGCAAAAACACACTCGAATCCAAATCAAATGATACGATTCTACCGCCACTTGTCCGGGAGTTTGAACGCCGAATTGAAGCAAGCAGAAAAAGAATGACAGGATTTCACATTCCAAAAAAGTTTGAAAGCATCAGAAAAGCAAATGATATATGGAGGTAGAAAAACACGCTCCAATCCAAATCAAATACAACAATTGTACAGTCACTTGTCCAGGAGTTTGAACGCAAAATTAAAGCAGATAAAAAACCAATGACAGGATTTCACATTCTGAAAAAGTTTGAAAGCATCAGAGAAGCAAATGATAAATGGAGGTGCCAAAATACACTAGAATCTAAATCAAATGATACGATTATACCGCCACTTGTCAGGGAGTTTGAACGCCAAATTAAAGCAAGCAGAAAAACAATGACAGGATTTCACATTCCAAAAAAGTTTGAAAGCATCAGAGAAGCAAATGATATATGGAGGTGCAAAAACACGCTCCAATCCAAATTAAATGGTACAATTGTAACGCCACTTGTCCAGGAGTTTGAACGCCAAATTAAAGCAAGCAGAAAACAATGACAGGACTTCCAATCCCAGAAAAGTTTGAAAGCATCAGAGAAGCAAATGATAAATGGAAGTGCCAAAACACACTCGAATCAAAATCAAATGATAGGATTGTACCGTCACTTGTCCAGGCTTTTGAACGCCTTGTTAAAGCAAGTAGAAAACCATTGACAGGATATTACATTCAAAAAGATTAAAAGTTTCAGAGAAACAAATAAGAAATGGGGGGGGGGTGCCAAAACACCCTCTAATGCAAATCCAATGATTCATTTGCACCATCACTTTGCCAAACGTTTGAAGGCCTAATTAAGAAAAGAAGAGAACCAATGATAGAATTTGCATTCCGAAAACGTTGAAAGCATCAAAGAAATAAATGAGAAGCGGGGGCTGCCAAAACACCCTCCAATGCAAACCAAAGGACACATTTTTACCGTCACTTCTTCAAACCTTTGAAGGCCTAAATAGAAGAAGTTGAAAACTAACGACAGAATTTTGCATTCCGAAAAAAGTTAAAAGCTTCATAGAAACAAATGAGGAATGAGGGTGCCAAAACATTCCTTTCAAATCAAATGATACGATTGTACCGTCATTTGTCCAGAAGTTTGAAGGCCTAATTAAAGCAAGCAGAAAATCAATGACAAAAATTTGAATTCTAAAAAGAGATAAAAGTATCATAGAAACAAATGAGGTTGGGGGGGGGAGGTGCCAAAACACTCTCCTTCCAAATCAAACGATGTGATTGTATCGTCACTTGTCCAGAAGTTTGAATGCAAAATTAAAGCAGATAGAAAACCAATGACAGGATTTCGCATTCCGAAAAAGTTTGAAAGCATCAGAGAAGCAAATGATAAATGGAGGTGCCAAAACACACTCGAATCCAAATAAAATGATACGATTCTACCGCCACTTGTCCGGGAGTTTGAACGCCAAATTAAAGCAAGCAAAAAACCAATGACAGGACTTCAAATTCCGGAAAAGTTTGAAAGCATCAGAGAAGTAAATGATAAATGTTGGTGCCAAAACACACTCGAATCCAAATCAAATGATAGGATTGTACCGTCACTTTTCCAGGCTTTTGAACGCCTTGTTAAAGCAAGTAGAAAACCATTGACAGGATATTACATTCAAAAAGATTAAATTTTTAGAGAAACAAATAAGAAATGGGGGGGGGGGTGCCAAAACACCTTCTAATGCAAATCCAATGATTCATTTGCACCATCACTTTGCCAAACGTTTGAAGGCCTAATTAAGAAAAGAAGAGAACCAATGATAGAATTTGCATTCCGAAAAGGTTGAAAACGTCAAAGAAATAAATGAGAAGTGGGGGCGCTAAAACACCCTCCAATCCAAACCAAATGATAAGATTGTACGTCACTTTTCTAGAAACTTGAAGGCATAATTAAAGAAAGTAGAAAACAATGATAGGATTTTGCAATCCGAAAAGAGTTGAAAGAATCATAGAAACAAATGAGAAATGGGGGTGCCAATAGTGATTCCTCGGCACGCTTTCTTTTCTTACTTTCTCTATTAGCCGCAAGTTTTTTGGCATAGATTCTTTGAGCAGCTTCCTCGGCTGTTGCCATTGTAGGTTCTTCAGTCATTTTAAAATTAAACATTTTTCCGTCCACGATCTTCTTACAATTAAAAATTTGTCTTTTAACGATTTTCTTAAATACTTTTAATGACGTCATCGTCATAACAAACATGACGACAACTAACTTCATGACGACATGATGACATGACGTCACTCGACAGATAGACAGACTGACAGAGAGACAGACAACTTATTTTTATATATATAGATTTATATATATAGATTGTTCCAAGTCTTGATCCATCACGATATTTACGATTGAAAAGGATAAAGTTCAACTGGCTGCAAAGTCAATTTAGTCCCTTCTTTCGATATTCTTTTTGTTATTGTTGTTTTTTCAACGCTGAGGAATAGCCTTTGATCATGTGATTACTGATCGCGTTTTTCTTTGAACATAACATTTTAAAAGCTTCGATAGGCTGACAACTTCAGCGTTTAACCGATAGCAAAGAAACAAAACCAAAGTGTTGCTCTCGCAACACTTTATTCGGCGAAGCTGGACAAAGGTTGCTGCAACACTTCACGTTGCTCAGGCAACGTAGGTCTAGTTTTCTGCTTGCTTTAATTAGGCCTTCAAACTTCTGGACAAATGACGGTACAATCGTATCATTTGATTTGAAAGGAATGTCTTGGCACCCTCATTCCTCATTTGTTTCTATGATGCTTTCAAATTTTGTCGGAATGCAAAATTCTGTTGTTAGTTTTCAACTTCTTTTATTTAGGGCTTCAAAGGTTTGAAGAAGTGACGGTAAAAATGTGTCATTTGGTTTGCATTGGAGGGTGTTTTGGCAGCCCCATTTCTGATTTTTGCAAAATATCTTGTCATTGGTTCTATACGTGCTTTAATTAGGATTTAAGCTCAAGGACAACTGACAGTATAACGGTATAATTTGATTTGGATTGCAGGATGTATTGGCACCCCCATTTCTCATTTGTTTCTATGATTCTTTCAACTCTTTTCGGATTGCAAAATCCTATCATTGTTTTCTACTTTCTCTAATTATGCCTTGAAGTTTCTAGAAAAGTGACGTACAATCTTATCATTTGGTTTGATTGGAGGGTGTTTTAGCGCCCCCACTTCTCATTTATTTCTTTGACGTTTTCAACCTTTTCGGAATGCAAATTCTATCATTGGTTCTCTTCTTTCCTTAATTAGGCCTTCAAACGTTTGGCAAAGTGATGGTGCAAATGAATCATTGGATTTGCATTAGAAGGTGTTTTGGCACCCCCCCCCATTTCTTATTTGTTTCTCTAAAAATTAAATCTTTTTGAATGTAATATCCTGTCAATGGTTTTCTACTTGCTTTAACAAGGCGTTCAAAAGCCTGGAAAAGTGACGGTACAATCCTATCATTTGATTTGGATTCGAGTGTGTTTTGGCACCAACATTTATCATTTACTTCTCTGATGCTTTCAAACTTTTCCGGAATTTGAAGTCCTGTCATTGGTTTTTTGCTTGCTTTAATTTGGCGTTCAAACTCCCGGACAAGTGGCGGTAGAATCGTATCATTTTATTTGGATTCGAGTGTGTTTTGGCACCTCCATTTATTATTTGCTTCTCTGATGCTTTCAAACTTTTTCGGAATGCGAAATCCTGTCATTGGTTTTCTATCTGCTTTAATTTTGCATTCAAACTTCTGGACAAGTGACGATACAATCACATCGTTTGATTTGGAAGGAGAGTGTTTTGGCAACTCCCCCCCCCCCCAACCTCATTTGTTTCTATGATACTTTTATCTCTTTTTAGAATTCAAATTTTTGTCATTGATTTTCTGCTTGCTTTAATTAGGCCTTCAAACTTCTGGACAAATGACGGTACAATCGTATCATTTGATTTGAAAGGAATGTTTTGGCACCCTCATTCCTCATTTGTTTCTATGATGCTTTTAACTTTTGTCGGAATGCAAAATTCTGTCGTTAGTTTTCAACTTCTTCTATTTAGGCCTTCAAAGGTTTGAAGAAGTGACGGTAAAAATGTGTCCTTTGGTTTGCATTGGAGGGTGTTTTGGCAGCCCCCGCTTCTCATTTATTTCTTTGATGCTTTCAACCTTTTCGGAATGCAAATTCTATCATTGGTTCTCTTCTTTTCTTAATTAGGCCTTCAAACGTTTGGCAAAGTGATGGTGCAAATGAATCATTGGATTTGCATTAGAGGGTGTTTTGGCACCCCCCCCCCCATTTGTTATTTGTTTCTCTGAAACTTTTAATCTTTTTGAATGTAATATCCTGTCAATGGTTTTCTACTTGCTTTAACAAGGCTTTCAAAAGCCTGGACAAGTGACGGTACAATCCTATCATTTGATTTTGATTCGAGTGTGTTTTGGCACTTCCATTTATCATTTGCTTCTCTGATGCTTTCAAACTTTTCTGGGATTGGAAGTCCTGTCATTGTTTTCTGCTTGCTTTAATTTGGCGTTCAAACTCCTGGACAAGTGGCGTTACAATTGTACCATTTAATTTGGATTGGAGCGTGTTTTTGCACCTCCATATATCATTTGCTTCTCTGATGCTTTCAAACTTTTTTGGAATGTGAAATCCTGTCATTGTTTTTCTGCTTGCTTTAATTTGGCGTTCAAACTCCCTGACAAGTGGCGGTAGAATCGTATCATTTGATTTAGATTCTAGTGTATTTTGGCACCTCCATTTATCATTTGCTTCTCTGATGCTTTCAAACTTTTTCAGAATGTGAAATCCTGTCATTGGTTTTTTATCTGCTTTAATTTTGCGTTCAAACTCCTGGACAAGTGACTGTACAATTGTTGTATTTGATTTGGATTGGAGCGTGTTTTTCTACCTCCATATATCATTTGCTTTTCTGATGCTTTCAAACTTTTTTGGAATGTGAAATCCTGTTATTGTTTTTCTGCTTGCTTCAATTCGGCGTTCAAACTCCCGGACAATTGGCGGTAGAATCGTATCATTTGATTTGGATTCGAGTGTGTTTTGGCACCTCTATTTATCATTTGCTTCTCTGATACTTTCAAACTTTTTCGGAATGCGAAATCCTGTCTTTGGTTTTCTATCTGCTTTAATTTTGCGTTCAAACTCCTGGACAAGTGACTGTACAATTGTTTCATTTGATTTGGATTGGAGCGTGTTTTTCCACCTCCATATATCATTTGCTTTTCTGATGCTTTCAAACTTTTTTGGAATGTGAAATCCTGTCATTGTTTTTCTGCTTGCTTCAATTCGGCGTTCAAACTCCCGGACAAGTGGCGGTAGAATCGTATCATTTGATTTGGATTCGAGTGTGTTTTGGCACCTCCATTTATCATTTGCTTCTCTGATACTTTCAAACTTTTTCGGAATGCGAAATCCTGTCATTGGTTTTCTATCTGCTTTAATTTTGCGTTCAAACTCCTGGACAAGTGACTGTACAATTGTTGCATTTGATTTGGATTGGAGCGTGTTTTTCCACCTCCATATATCATTTGCTTTTCTGATGCTTTCAAACCTTTTTGGAATGTGAAATCCTGTCATTGTTTTTCTGCTTGCTTCAATTCGGCGTTAAAACTCCCGGGCAAGTGGTGGTAGAATCGTATGATTTGATTTGGATTCGAGTGTGTTTTGGCACCTCCATTTATCATTTGCTTCTCTGATACTTTCAAACTTTTTCGGAATGCGAAATCCTGTCTTTGGTTTTCTATCTGCTTTAATTTTGCGTTCAAACTCCTCGATTAGTGACGGTACAATCGTATCATTCGATTTGGATTGGAGGGTGTTTTGGCTCCTCCATTTATCATTTGTTCCTCTGTTGCTTTCATGCTTTTGCGGAACACAAAATGATGGACTTGGTTTTCTACTTTCTCGAAATATGCCATCATTATGTAGGATGTGCAATGGTTCTATTTTGCTACTTGGTGTGAATTGGAAAGTATTGAGGTCTCTAACCTTTTCATTCGTTTTCATGACGCTATTGAGCTTACGTGGACGAAGAATAACTGTTTCTTTTTCTCCGGCTCCTACTATTTGTCCTTCAAAGTCCTGGACAATCGTCCAGACAGTGTTTTCCTTTGTTGTCCCTTCTTTGATTAGTTTAGATGTTGCAGCTTTATCAAGGCACTCTTTGCTCGCACACAGATTTTCAAATTGTTGTAACAGTTTCCAAATGGCACCTTTATATTCAATCTTTTTTAAATTACAATATCGAAATTCTTTTGGATACATGGCAGATGTAATAATACTAAACAGCTTGAAAATTTGTTTTATTTTAGTAAATAGGGGTAAAAACCCACTAAAAGTCTTAGAATCTTAACAAAAATCATACCGTCAGATTCAGCGTATCATAGAACATCAACATTGAAGTTTCAAGCTCCTATCAACTAAATGTGGGATTTTGTATTTTTGCCAGAAGACATCACGGATTCGTTTTTTTTTTTTAGGGGTGATTACGCGCGCGGGGGGGCTTGGGGGGCGCGAAGCGCCCCGCCAACTAGGTGTTGAGGTGGCGCGAAGCGCCACCCTAACAGCTAGTATATATATATATATATATATATATATATATATATATATATATATATATATATATATATATATCTATCTATATATATAAAAATAAGTTGTCTGTCTGTCTGTGGATGGATCAGGTGACGTCATGTTTGTTCGCATATGACGTCTGAATTATTTCACACTAATACAAAAGAAGAAAAAAACTAAAAAAGGTAAAAACTACAAAAAAAAACTAAAAAGAAAAAAAACTAAAAAAGCTAAAAAACTAAAAAAACTAAAAAAAGTAAAAAAAAACTAAAAAAAGGTAGACAACTTATTTTTATATATATAGATTTAGTTTTTTCCTTTTTTGCTTTTTAGTTTTTTATTGGTTTTTACCTTTATGTTAGCTTATTTTTCAGTTTTTTCCTTTTTTTTAGTTTTTTTTTATTTTTTATTTTTTTTAGTTTTTTACCTTTTTTTAGTTTTTTTAGTTTTTTTAGTTTTTTTAGTTTTTTAGCTTTTTTCCTTTTTTTATTAGTTTTTAGTTTTTTTGTAGTTTTTGCCTTTTTTTAGTTTTTTCAGTTTTTTTTTAGTTTTTTATTGGTTTTTACCTTTATTTTAGCTTATTTTTCAGTTTTTTCCTTTTTTTTAGTTTTTTTTAGTTTTTAGTTTTTTTAGTTTTTTACCTTTTTTAGTTTTTTTTAGTTTTTTTAGTTTTTTAGCTTTTTATTTTTTTATTAGTTTTTAGTTTTTTTTGTAGTTTTTGCCTTTTTTTTGTTTTTTTTAGTTTTTTAGCTTTTTTATTAGTTTTTAGTTTTTTTTGTAGTTTTTGCCTTTTTTTTAGTTTTTTTAGTTTTTTAGCTTTTTTATTTTTTTTATTAGCTTTTAGTTTTTTTTGTAGTTTTTGCCTTTTTCAGTTTTTTCCTTTTTTTTAGTTTTTTTTTATTTTTTATTTTTTTTAGTTTTTTACCTTTTTTTAGCTTTTTTAGTTTTTTTAGTTTTTTAGCTTTTTTACTTTTTTTATTAGTTTTTAGTTTTTTTTGTAGTTTTTGCCTTTTTTTAGTTTTTTCAGTTTTTTTTTTAGTTTTTTATTGGTTTTTACCTTTATTTTAGCTTATTTTTCAGTTTTTTCCTTTTTTTTAGTTTTTTTTTAGTTTTTAGTTTTTTTAGTTTTTTACCTTTTTTTAGTTTTTTTAGTTTTTTTAGTTTTTTAGCTTTTTTATTTTTTTTATGTTTTTAGTTTTTTTGTAGTTTTTGCCTTTTTTTAGTTTTTTTAGTTTTTTAGCTTTTTTATTAGTTTTTAGTTTTTTTTTGTAGTTTTTGCCTTTTTTTAGTTTTTTTTAGTTTTTTAGCTTTTTTATTTTTTTTATTAGTTTTTAGTTTTTTTTGTAGTTTTTGCCTTTTTTTAGTTTTTTCAGTTTTGACGTCACCTGATCCAGTTTTTTCAGGTGACGTCACCTGATCCATCCATCCACAGACAGACAACTTATTTTTATATATATAGAAGATATATATATATCTATATTCACAGGTGGGACATAGGGACACAACTACAATGGCGCGTAACTAATATGGCGCGTAACGACTTACGCGCGCGGGGGGGCTTGGGGGGGCGCGAAGCGCCCCACCAACTAGGTGTTGGGGTGGCGCGAAGCGCCACCCCAACAGCTAGTATATATATATATATATATATATATATATATATATATATATATATATATATATATATATATATATATATATATATATATATAGATTTATATATATATATATATATATATATATTCACACGTGGGACACAGGGACACAACTACAATGGTGCGTAACTAATATGGCACGTAACGACTTACGCGCGCTGGGGGGCTTGGGGGGGGGGGGGGGGGGGCGCGAAGCATCCCCACCAACTAGGTGTTGGGGTGGCACAAAGCGCCACCCCAACAGCTAGCCCAGCTCGCCACCCCATATAATCTAGTTGGTATTATAAAGCTATCCGTAGCTTTTCAGGATCAAAATACCATAGATAACACTCTTTTAATTATTACGAAACTGCCTTGTTATTTTACGTTACCGTTGCGTTAACACTTAATTCTAGGTTATAGTGAGTATGGGTAGGCAACACCAACTAGCAAAAGTTACAAAACCTTCTTCACTAAAGATGATTGTAGCCTAACAGACGATTATTACTTACAAGTCCCCTACATGTGTTACCACTGGAACCAACTCGGTCTTACCATCAAATAAACTGGAAACAAATAATAGGTACACCAAATAGCAAAATTTGCAAACCCCTCACTGCCGAAGATGATTATGAGCTAACAGCCTACCTTTCCTTACAAGTCCCCTACATGTCTCACAATTGGTATCGGCTGATTTTTGGTTTTAGTGTGTACCCTACTACTGAAGTTGTCAACCCCTTGAAACTTTCAAACTAGTATATCTCATGAAGGAATTTTTGTACCAAAAATGGATGACTTATACTTTGATTAGCTCATCAAGAGCTATCGATTGCCGTCGATAGCTCTTTGAGTCTATTTATCACTCAAAGAAGATATATTGGCTGTGGGGCCGGGTAACTGCCGCATATATTTAACAGTTATATTTATTATTATTTAAGAATTAACGACGCTTCTTGACTACTAAGGTCCCTGCATCGGAACTGTAGTGCATTCCTGCAGCGTGATTCAATCTCTGGGTCCCGTATTACAAAGCTAAGGTCAAATCCACTGCGCCACCACAGGACACAAGGTATTTAACAGTTATAGATTTTAGTCCATCTTCAATTTGAAAGTGGTGCCTGCCTGCTTGCCTGCTAGAACGGGGCTTTCCACTCGAAAGCAGAAACATGGTTTGATGAAACGAAAACTTGGCTGCAAAACTTCAGATACTCCTCTCTGATATAGGCTACATAACTCCAGTTCACTTCGCACACCATAGGCTATTGCTCGTGGACAAGCAAAAACTATCCCTTTTGGCCCCAGGCAAGAGTTCTCCGGAGCTTTCCAAAATGTAAAGCCATATTGATCAATCCGGCCTGAGGTCCACACTTTCCGAAAAAAACGCACAGGTTTTTTACCAGTTTCCAGGAATAAGCCGACATCGGCGGCATAGGAAAAAAAAGGGACCGAGAAATTACAGACTGGGACACCGGGACACAAATGACGACTGGGATGTGTGTGTCGACTGACGTCATGTTTTGTGTGTCGACTGACGTCATGTTTGTCGACTATAAATGACGACCAGGACACAGGGACACAACTACAACGGGGACGCCGGGGGTACAGGGGGATATATAAATGACGATGGGGACACAGGGAATGTTTGATTAGCAATCACCATCAACAAAGCTCAAGGGCAATCATTAGAATAATGAGGTATAGATCTGAATACGGATTGTTTTTCCCATGGACAATTATATGTTGCATGTTCAAGAGTCGGTAAACCTAACAATCTATTTATATGTACAGACAATGGGACAGTGAAGAATGTTGTATATTCGCAAGTTTTACTTAGTTAAAAACATATATATATTGCTATGACGGTGACCTCATTAAAGATATTTAAGACATATATGTTCACGTAGAAACCTATTAATGTTTAAGTTTAAAATGACTGATGAACTTACAATGGCAAAAGCCGATGAAGATGCTCAAAGAGTCTATGCCAAAAAACTTGCTGCTGATAGAGAAAGTCAGAAAAGAAAGCGTGCCGAGGAATCAAAAGAACAGCAAGGAAACAGGCTTGAGGCTAAAGAACGCAAAACCACGCAGTTAGATGAAGATCCACCTGGACAGCGAGAGTCAAAACATATCAAAACTGAAAATTATAGCGATGATAATTGGGTCTGGGATTTTGACTTGGATAAGGTCATCAATGCCTACCAGATTTTAGTTAAAAAAACAAAGGTTCGGCGATATGTATTTCATAGTGAAGCTGAAAAATAAAGAAGAGAATGATCTATTGTCGTATGTACAAAATAACATTTCCAAGTTAACGTCGGAACAAAAAGACATTTATGATACGGGAGATTTCAGGCAAACATTACCTATAATACCTAGATCAACTCCTGCAGACGAAATGAATGCTTGCCTGAAAAATTCTTATTTATGGGCACACGTAAAAATATTGAAATTAACTACAAATATGGGTGTCCGATTGCAAAACGATGACTCTGGTCAAACATTTTCAGATCAATTGCTGGCAATTGGAAACGGAAAGCTCCCAGTAGACTCAATTTCAGGACGTATACAACTACCTGCTGATTTCTGTAATTTAGTGACGTCCAAAAAATAAATTGATTGAAAAAGTATTTCCGAATATTCTAAAAAATTATAAAAATAATAAATGGCTAAGTGAAAGAGCGATTCTTGCACCCAAAAATATAGACGTCCACGAAATCAACAATATTGTTTTGACCAAGATTCAAGACCAGGAAGTCCTTTACAAGTCAGTCGACACAGTTTTGGAGCCAAATGAAGCGGTTAATTATCCATCTGAATTTTTAAATTCCATAGATATTTCAGGGTTTCCACCACACGTGCTACAACTAAAAATAGGCGTACCAATAATACTTTTAAGAAATATCAACCCACCAAAGCTTTGCAATGGCACGCGACTTGCCGTAAAAAAAAACAATGGAAAACCTAATAGAGGCCACAATCTTGACAGGGTTCTTATTCTTCGCATTCCCATGATTCCAACGGATCTGCCTTTTCAATTTAAAAGATTGCAATTCCCAATTCGATTAGCATTTGCAATCACCATTAACAAAGCTCAAGGTCAATCATTAGAAAAATGTGGTATAGATCTTAATAATGATTGTTTTTCCCATGGACAATTGTACGTTGCATGTTCGAAGGTCGGTAAACCTGACAATCTATTTATATGCAGCGACAATTGGACAGGGAAGAATGTTGTATATTCGCAAGTTTTACGCAGTTAATTTGTATTGTATCTATCTATCTATCTATCTATATAAAAACGAGTTGTGTGTATGCATGTTTGTTTGTTTGTAAAAAGAGCGTTTGCATATGACGTCATTATTAGTGCATACGGCTTTGTATATGCACAGACTTTGGGAAAGCCAAGAATGTTGTATATTCGCAATTTTTACATAGTTTAACTACTGCAGACGAAATGAATGCTTGCCTGAAAAATTCTAATTTATGGGCACACGTAAAAATATTAAAATTAACTACAAATATGCGTGTCCGATTGCAAAACGATGACTCTGGTCAAACATTTTCAGATCAATTGCTGGCAATTGGAAACAGAAAGCTCCCAGTAGTGGGAAAGCCAAGAATGTTGTATATTCGCAATTTTTACGTAGTTTGAAACACATATATAAATCTATCTATATTCACAGGTGGGACACAGGGACACAACTACGATGGCGCGTAACTAATATGGCGCGTAACGACTTACGCACGCGGGGGGGCTTGGGGGGGGGGGCGCGAAACGCCCCACCAACTAGGTGTTGGGGTGGCACGAAGCGCCACCCCAACAGCTAGTAAAGAATAAAAAGAAAACTGAAAAAAATGGTAAAAAACTAAAAAAAAAACTAAAAAGAAAAAACTAAAATAAAACAACGAAAATAAAAAAAAACTAAAAAATAAAAAAAGAAAAAAAAGAAAAAACCTAAAAAGAAAAAACGTGAAAACCTTAAAACAGATACTCAAAATTTGAGGTTTATTATAAATTGTTGGAGCTTTAGCATGCTTGGAGCGTAAAGATTTTTCCAAGTGTCAATGTTAGAACCGGGACACTGGGACACAAATTTCGACCGGGACACAGGGAATATAAATGACGACCGGGACACTCAAAGAGAAATTACAGACCGGGACACAAATGACGACCGGGACAGAGGGAATATAAATGACGACCGGGAAACTCAAAGAGAGATTACAGACTGAGATACCGGGACACAAATGACGACCAGGGCACAGGGAAACAACTACAACAGGGATCCTAAAAAATAAATAAAAAACAAAAAATTAAAAATATACTGTTTGTACCTCTGTTAATCTATACTGTTTATACCTCTGTTAATCTACTGTACTTCTTTGTCTACTGTGGTTTTTGTTTAAGCGATCAACAATTACAATTCTAACGGAAGGAAATTACTGCAAGTTTCTTACGGACTTTCCCACCCCAACAGCTAGTATATAATATAATTTCATCTAGTATGGATTCACCTTAATATGTTTGAACATTGGGTAGCAACTTCAAGATATTTTAATTTCAATTATAGAGAACAAATTCTTTTCTTCATATGTTTTCGTCTCTTTAGCCCCGATACCGAGTTCAGTTACTTTAAAATAAAAGAGCGGTGTATTGATTGCAGTGACAGTAGGTTCTCTAGAATATGACGTCATTTCCGCTCAAAGATCGGCTACATCTATATCTTAAATATTATGAATATTCTAATTTATTACCTTGTAACAGCATAGTGGATGAAGCGGTGGCTGGAAATCTTAGGGCCTAGGTTCAATCCTGGCTGTTTCAAGGAAACAAATATCATCTTTGCTTTTAATATAATAGTTTTTCACGTTTATGTGCGCATTATATGATTTTGCTTGTTGTTTTTTTACGTTGTTCTATATAAAAATATACAATACTGTTAATCTGTTACTCCGTGGCAGGGGGTTCTAAGGGCAGCTTCAAAAAAAAAAAAAAATAAAAAAAAAAAAATAAAAAAAGTCAAAAAAATCTAAAAAATAAATAAAAAAAAAATTAAAAATATACTGTTTTTACCTCTGTTAATCTATACTGTTTATACCTCTGTTAATCTACTGTACTTCTTTGTCTACTGTGGTTTTTGTTTAAGCGATCAACAATTGCAATTCAAACGGAAGGAAATTACTGCAAGTTTCTTACGGAATTTCCAAAAATTTGGACACAAGGAATGTTCAATTAGCAATCACCATCAACAAGGCACCAGGACACAAATGACGACCGGGACACAGGGAATATAAATGAGGACCAGGACACTCAAAGAGAAATTACAGACCGGGACACTGGAACACAAATGACGACCGGGACAAAAATGATGACCGGGACAAAAATGACGACCGGGACACCGGGACACAGGGAATATAAATGACGACCGTGACACTCAAAGAGAAATTACAGACTGAGACACCGGGACACAAATGACGACCAGGACACAGGGAAACAACAACAACGGGGACGCCGGGGGGCACAGGGGGATATATAAATGACGACAGGGACACAGGGAATGTTCGATTAGCAATCACGATCAACGAAGCTCAAGGGCAATCATTAGAATAATGAGGTATAGATCTGAATACAGATTGTTTTTCCCATGGACAATTATATGTTGCATGTTCAAGAGTCGGTAAACCCTGACAATCTATTTATATGCACAGACAATGGGACAGCCAAGAATGTTGTACATTCGCAAGTTTTACATAGTTATATATATATATATATATATATATATATATATATATGTATATATATATATATATATATGTATATATATATATATATATATATATATATATATATATATATATATATATATATATATATATATATATATATATATATATATATATCTATATTCACAGGTGGGACACAGGGACACAACTACAATGGCGCGTAACTAATATCTGTAATTTTTCTTTGAGGTTCCTGGTCGTCATTTATATTCCCTCTGTGTCGGTCGTCATTTGTGTCCCGGTCTGTAATTTATCTTTGAGTGTTTTTTCTTTTTAGTTTTTTTTAGTTTTTTACATTTTTTCAGTTTTTTTTTCTTCTTTATTTTTCAGCGTCACTATGAAGTACATATCGCCGAACCTTTGTTTTTTAACTTAAATCTGGTAGGCATTGATGACCTTATCCAAGTCAAAATCCCAAACCCAATCATCATCGCTATCATTTTCAGTTTTGATATGTTTTGACTCTCGCTTTCCAGGTGGATTTTCATCTAACTGCTTGGTTTTGCGTTCTTTAGCCGCAAGCCTGTTTTCTTGCTGTTCTTGTGATTCCTCGGCACGCTTTCTTTTCTTACTTTCTCTATCAGCAGCAAGTTTTTTGGCATAGACTCTTTGAGCAGCTTCCTCGGCTGTTGCCATTGTAGGTTCTTCAGTCATTTTACAATTAAACATTTTTCCGTGAACGCATGTCTTAAATACCATTAATGACGTCACCGTCATAGCAAAAATGTCGACATTTTTGCTATCAGTCGACACAGTCGACACAGAAACATGACGTCACCTGATCCACAGACAGACACACAGACAGACAACTTATTTTTATATATATACAAACCCCCCCGGGGCTTGTATATATATACATATATATATATATATATATATATATATATACTAGCTGTTGGAGTGGCGCTTCGCGCCACCTCAACACCTAGTTGGTGGGGCGCTTCGCGCCCCCCCAAGCCCCCCCGCACGCGTAATCACCCCTAAAAAAAAAACACGAATCCGTGATGTGTCTTCTGGCAAAAATACAAAATCCCACATTTTTGTTGATAGGAGCTTGAAACTTCTATGTTGATGTTCTATGATACGCTGAATCTGACGGCATGATTTTTGTTAAGATTCTAAGACTTTTAGTGGGTTTTTACCGCTATTTTCTAAAATAGAAAAATTTTTCAAGCTGTTTAGTACTATTACATCTGCCATGTATCCAAAAGAATTTCGATATTGTAATTTAAAAAAGATTGAATATAAAGGTGCCATTTGGAAACTGTTACAACAATTTGAAAATCTGTGTGCGAGCAAAGAGTGCCTTGATAAAGCTGCAACATCTGAACTAATCAAAGAAGGGACAACAAAGGAAAACACTGTCTGGACGATTGTCCAGGACTTTGAAGGACAAATAGTAGGAGCCGGAGAAAAAGAAACAGTTATTCTTCGTCCACGTAAGCTCAATAGCGTCATGAAAACGAATGAAAATGTTAGAGACCTCAATGCTTTCCAATTCACACCAAGTAGCAAAATAGAACCATTGCACATCCTACATAATGATGGCATATTTCGAGAAAGTAGAAAACCAAGTCCATCATTTTGTGTTCCGCAAAAGCATGAAAGCAACAGAGGAACAAATGATAAATGGAGGAGCCAAAACAGCCTCCAATCCAAATCGAATGATACGATTGTACCGTCACTAATCGAGGAGTTTGAACGCAAAATTAAAGCAGATAGAAAACCAAAGACAGGATTTCGCATTCCGAAAAAGTTTGAAAGTATCAGAGAAGCAAATGATAAATGGAGGTGCCAAAACACACTCGAATCCAAATCAAATGATACGATTCTACCGCCACTTGTCCGGGAGTTTGAACGCCGAATTGAAGCAAGCAGAAAAACAATGACAGGATTTCACATTCCAAAAAAGTTTGAAAGCATCAGAAAAGCAAATGATATATGGAGGTGGAAAAACACGCTCCAATCCAAATCAAATGCAACAATTGTACAGTCACTTGTCCAGGAGTTTGAACGCAAAATTAAAGCAGATAGAAAACCAATGACAGGATTTCACATTCTGAAAAAGTTTGAAAGCATCAGAGAAGCAAATGATAAATGGAGGTGCCAAAATACACTAGAATCTAAATCAAATGATACGATTCTACCGCCACTTGTCCGGGAGTTTGAACGCCAAATTAAAGCAAGCAGAAAAACAATGACAGGATTTCACATTCCAAAAAAGTTTGAAAGCATCAGAGAAGCAAATGATATATGGATGTGCAAAAACACACTCGAATCCAAATCAAATGATACGAATTGAAGCAAGCAGAAAAACAATGACAGGGTTTCACATTCCAAAAAAGTTTGAAAGCATCAGAGAAGCAAATGATAAATGGAGGAGCCAAAATACACTAGAATCTAAATCAAATGATACGATTCTACCGCCACTTGTCAGGGAGTTTGAACGCCAAATTAAAGCAAGCAGAAAAACAATGACAGGATTTCACATTCCAAAAAAGTTTGAAAGCATCAGAGAAGCAAATGATATATGGAGGTGCAAAAACACGCTCCAATCCAAATTAAATGGTACAATTGTAACGCCACTTGTCCAGGAGTTTGAACGCCAAATTAAAGCAAGCAGAAAACAATGACAGGACTTCAAATCCCAGAAAAGTTTGAAAGCATCAGAGAAGCAAATGATAAATGGAGGTGCCAAAACACACTCGAATCCAAATCAAATGATAGGATTGTACCGTCACTTGTCCAGGCTTTTGAACGCCTTGTTAAAGCAAGTAGAAAACCATTGACAGGATATTACATTCAAAAAGATTAAAAGTTTCAGAGAAACAAATAAGAAATGGGGGGGGGGGGGTGCCAAAACACCCTCTAATGCAAATCCAATGATTCATTTGCACCATCACTTTGCCAAACGTTTGAAGGCCTAATTAAGAAAAGAAGAGAACCAATGATAGAATTTGCATTCCGAAAAGGTTGAAAGCATCAAAGAAATAAATGAGAAGCGGGGGCGCTAAAACACCCTCCAATCCAAAGCAAATGATAAGATTGTACGTCACTTGTCCAGAAACTTGAAGGCGTAATTAAAGAAAGTAGAAAGCAATTATAGGATTTTGCAATCCGAAAAGAGTTGAAAGTATCATAGAAACAAATGAGAAATAGGGGTGCCAATACATCCTGCAATCCAAATCAAATTATACCGTTATACTGTCACTTGTCCTTGAGTTTAAATCCTAATTAAAGCACGTATAGAACCAATGACAGGATCTTTTGCAAAAATCAGAAATGGGGCTGCCAAAACACCCTCCAATGCAAACCAAATGACACATTTTTACCGTCACTTCTTCAAACCTTTGAAGGCCTAAATAAAAGAAGTTGAAAACTAACGACAGAATTTTGCATTCCGACAAAAGTTGAAAGCATCATAGAAACAAATGAGGAATGAGGGTGCCAAAACATTCCTTTCAAATCAAATGATACGATTGTACCGTCATTTGTCCAGAAGTTTGAAGGCCTAATTAAAGCAAGCAGAAAACTAGACCTACGTTGCCTGAGCAACGTGAAGTGTTGCGGCAACCTTTGTCCAGCTTCGCCGAATAAAGTGTTGCGAGAGCAACACTTTGGTTTTGTTTCTTTGCTATCGGTTAAACGCTGAAGTTGTCAGCCTATCGAAGCTTTTCAAATGTTATGTTCAAAGAAAAACGCGATCATTAATCACATGATCAAAGGCTATTCCTCAGCGTCAAAAAAAACAACAATAACAAAAAGAATATCGAAAGAAGGGACTAAATTGACTTTGCAGCCAGTTGAACTTTATCCTTTTCAATCGTAGACATCGTAATGGATCAAGACTTGGAACAATATATATATATAAATCTATATATCTATATATATAAAAATAAGTTGTCTGTCTGTCTGTGGATCTGTGGATCAGGTGACGTCATGTTTCTGTGTCGGCTGACGTCATGAAATTAGTTGTCAGGTGACGTCATGTTTCTGTGTCGGCTGACGTCATGAAATTAGTTGTCGTCATTTTTGCTTTGACGGTGACGTCATTCAAGTTATATAAGACATATGTTCACGTAGAAATCTATTAATGTTTAAGTTTACAATGACTGATGAAGATGCTCAAAGAGTCTATGCCAAAAAAATTGCTGCTGATAGTTCCTCGGCACGCTTTCTTTTCTGACTTTCTCTATCAGCAGAAAGTTTTTTGGCATAGACTCTTTGAGCATCTTCATCAGTCATTGTAAACTTAATCATTAATAGATTTCTACGTGAACATATGTCTTATATAACTTGAATGACGTCACCGTCAAAGCAAAAATGACGGCAACTAATTTCATGACTTAATTTCAGAACTTAATTTCTGTGTTGACTGACGTCATGAAATTAGTTGTCGTCATTTTTGTTATGACGATGCTTAGTATATTGTAAAACACATTAATTTGGTTAATAATATACCATTTAAAACACCAAAATGAACATGCTGGAGTAGTCACTCGGTGAGAGAGGGTGTCAGAACGGAGAATGAAGGTCCCAGGTTCAAATCCTGGTTAGGCTAAAAAAGGTGAAAATCTAAAAACTAAAAAAAAACTGAAAAAACTAAAAAAGGCAAAAATTACAAAAAAAACTAAAAACTAATAAAAAAAAATTAAGAATAAAAATAAAAAAAAAAATAAAAAAGATAAGAACTAAAAAAAAAGTAAAAAGAAAAAACGAAAAAAAACTAAAAAAGCTAAAAAAAAGGTAAAAACCAATAAAAAACTGAAAAGAATAAAAAACTAAAAAAAACTAAAAAAGGTAAAAACTAAAAGAACTAAAAAGAAAAAAAAACTAAAAAAAGGAAAAAAACTGAAAAATAAAGGAGAAAAAGAAAACTAAAAAAATATAAATAAAAATAAAAAAACTAAAAAGATAAAAACTTCAAAAAAAACTAAAAAGAAAAAAGAAAAAAACTAAAAAACCTAAAAAAGGTCAAAACCAATAAAAAAAACTAAAAGGAAAAAAAGGGAAAAAATTAAAAATTTATTTCATCATATACCAATTCAAAAACGAATGTATACCGGGATGACGACCGGGACACAGGGAATATAAATGACACAACTACAACGGGGACGCCGGGGGGCACAGAGGGATATAAATGACGACCGGGACACCGGGACACAAGGAATATAAATGACGCCCGGGACACTCAAAGAGAAATCAGAGACTGGGACACCGGGACACAAATGACGACCGGGACACAGGGAATATAAATGACGACCGGGACACAGGGACATAATTAAAAAGGGGACGCCGGGGTGCACAGGGGGATATATAAATGACGATGGCGACTCAGGGAATGGTCGATTAGCAATCACCATCAACAAAGCTCAGTCGGTGACACAGGGAATGTTCGATTAGCAATCACCATCAACAAAGCTCAAGGGCAATCATTAGAATCATGAGGTATAGATCTGAATACGGATTGTTTTTCCCATGGACAATTATATGTTGCATGTTCAAGAGTCGGTAAACCTGACAATCTATTTATACGGACAGACAATGGGACAGCGAAGAATGGGACACAACGGACACAACTACAATGGCGCGTAACTAATATGGCACGTAACGACTTACGCGCGGGGTGGGGGCTTGGGGGGCGCGAAGCACCCCCACCAACTAGGTGTTGGGGTGGCACAAAGCGCCACCCCAACAGCTAGTATCTTATATAATCTAGTTGGTATTATAAAGCTATCCGTAGCTTTTCAGGATCAAAATACCATAGATAACACTCTTTTAATTATTACGAAACTGCCTTGTTGTTTTACGTTACCGTTGCGTTAACACTTAATTCTAGGTTACAGTGAGTATGGGTAGGCTACACCAACTAGCAAAAGTTACAAAACCTTCTTCACTAAAGATGATTGTAGCCTAACAGACGATTATTACTTACAAGTCCCCTACATGTCTTACCACTGGAACCAACTCGGTCTTACCATCAAATAAACTGGAAACAAATAATAGGTACACCAAATAGCAAAATGTGCAAACCCCTCACTGCCGAAGATGATTATGAGCTAACAGCCTACCTTTCCTTACAAGTCCCCTACATGTCTCACAATTGGTATCGGCTTATTTTTGGTTTTAGTGTGCACCCTACTACTGAAGTTGTCAACCCCTTGAAACTTTCAAACTAGTATATCTCATGAAGGAATTTTTGTACCAAAAAATGGATGACATATACTTTGATTAGCTCATCAAGAGCTATCGATTGCCGTCGATAGCTCTTTGAGTCTATTTATCACTCAAAGAAGATATATTGGCTGTGGGGCCGGGTAACTGCCGCATATATTTAACAGTTATATTTATTATTATTTCAGAATTAACGACGCTTCTTGACTACTAAGGTCCCTGCATTGGAACTGTAGTGCATTCCTGCAGCGTGATTCAATCTCTGGGTCCCGTATTACAAAGCTAAGGTCAAATCCACTGCGCCACCACAGGACACAAGGTATTTAACAGTTATAGATTTTAGTCCATCTTCAATTTGAAAGTGGTGCCTGCCTGCTTGCCTGCTAGAACGGAGCTTTCCACTCGAAAGCAGAAACATGGTTTGATGAAACGAAAACTTGGCTGCACAACTTCAGATACTCCTCTCTGATATAGGCTACATAACTCCAGTTCACTTCGCACACCATAGGCTATTGCTCGTGGACAAGGAAAAACTATCCCTTTTGGCCCCAGGCAAGAGTTCTCCGGAGCTTTCCAAAATGTAAAGCCATATTGATCAATCCGGCCTGAGGTCCACACTTTCCGAAAAAAACGCACAGGTTATACCCTTACCAGTTTCCAGGAATAAGCCGACATCGGCGGCATAGGAAAAAAAAAAAAAAAAGGGACAAAACCAAAGTGTTGCTCTCGCAACACAATTAGTATTACCGAAATATCTGTAATAATTTCAAATATCAAACGGAAAGGTATTTATTCTTTATAAAACCATGAAAAAGAGTAAAATATTAACAAATACAATCACTCCTCACTCTTAACTTCACAGTTAGATCCCGAGCTTTCGGGTGGTTCAATCTTAGGAATCAAATCTTCTTCTATTTGATCAGCGTTGTCATTAACTTGCTCCTCTGCTTCTGGTACTTTGGCCAAAAACTTGTTTGTTACTGAAAATAAATGAAATGCAAATGAGATAAAGGTTTTGTTTCTAAATATTCGTGGAATTGCATTGTTTTTGTTTCCCAATGATTCATTAAGAATTATTGAATTAAGTAGCGACAGTACTAAAAGGACTGAAAAATAGTAAGGTTCCAGGTGCTGATAGTATGGTAAATGAGTTTCTTAAATATGGTGGCTCTGAGAAGATTTTTGAAAAAGGGGAAGTACCTAACGATTTTAGGAAAATTTTAATTAAACCACTGTATAAGAAAGGCGATGAGTGTCGTAATTATAGAGGCATTAGTCTGATCTCTGTAGGTAGCAAATTACTTAGAAATATAATACTTTTTAGACTGAGAGATGCTGTAAATAAAGCTTTAAGAGAAGAACAGTGTGGCTTTTGAAACGGTAGAGGATGTGTCGACCACATTTTCACTCTTAGGTTAATAATTGAGAAGTGACTTAGTTATCAAACATCTTTGGCCCTCAGTTTTATGGTGCTAAAATAGGCTTGAAAATTCATATTAAGGAGACTAAGTCACTAAGGCTAGGAATAAGTGAAGATCAAAAGGTAACGTTGGGTAACGAAAAGATTGATCAGGGTGGGCAGTTTTACTTACTTTTGTAGTATTATTAGTAAAGACTGTGGGAGCAGTGAAGACGTCAAAAGTAGAATAGCAAAAGCTCAGGGTATTTTTTTCACAGTTAAAAAAGTTTTGGAAGAATAGGAAGATAAGACTGCAAACCAAGATTAGAATATTGGAAGGTACGGTGATGACAGTGGTCAAATATGGCTCTGAAGCATGGGCGCTCCGAAAAGGGGATGAAGATTTACTAGATATTTTCCAGAGAAATTACCTACGGATTGTTCTGGGTACCCGGCTGACTGAACGTATTTCAAACAGTAGGCTGTACGAAGAATGTGGTTCAATTCCGCTTTCTAGGGCTATAATGAGAAAAAGGTTAAGATCGCTAATGCACGCTCTGTGGATGAAGGATGACACATTGCCAAAGAGGGCCCTTGTCGGCCAACCGTCTTGGCTTAACGGAAAGCAGGTCGTCCTCATCTGTGGTGGAAGGATGTCGTAAAGGAAGATTTAAAGGAAATGGGAACTCCCAGGGGGGGATGTAAAGAGGGAGGCTTTGAACAAAAGATTGTAATTTTGAAGTTATGATTATAGTAAATATTCAAGAATTTTGGAGGGCACAGAAAGCTTTGTGGGGGCTTAGACCTCCAAGCAGACTAAGGGGCAGGCTCTGAAGCGCGATTGTCCTAAAATAGGTAGTTATGATAGTAATTAATACAATAACAGCAATAACCGCGTTCAGATCACTGTGAAACGTGAAAGATTCACACGGTTCTTTAATTTTCGTGAACAATACAGCAGGTACGTAGGGGAAGGGGCTTTGGAACTAGTTTTCTACGAAACCTAAAAAACCATATGATTCGACACATCCGCTTTAATTTTTCATACAATTCATCCGTATTATTTCTAATCCACCCTCTCCCCTAAAAAAACCTTGAGCAATTCTCTGGTAAATATAGACGGTTACATTGTTCAAACTAGGACTATCACATAATATATTTTGATTACTATTATTTTTAATGTGATAGAAAACATGTCAACTTAAAACCTCTAAGATTCTTCAAGGGATAAACATAATTTTCCCAAATATAAAACAAATAAGAAAGTTCAGAATGAAGAGCAAAACAGAAACATAACAAGTGAAATTGACATGCATTTGTACAACAGCCACATTAAAACAATAAAACACACCAAAAACAGATTTCATCGTGATTAACAAATAAAACTATAACGCAAACAAAACAGAACAAATTAAAAATATGTCATTAAGCTTTAAGCTTTGCAACGTTCTACAATCTTCTCAAGCTAATCATCTTCTCAAGGTAAAGCCGAAAAGCGTAAATGATATAACAAGCATTCTTAATACAGTCTATAATAATTAAAGAGCACGTTACATAGAAACTGGTTAAGGCATAAAACTTTATACTTGGCTTTTAAGCCTAAACCAATTGATTACCTCAATTTCCGGTCAGTTGCACTATTGAGGTATAAATTAACATTTTACCGGTTAAAATAGCCGGAACATCATTTATCCCTTCATACAAAAACAATGAATAGCCATTAGAACTTGAAAAAAAGAAAACCACTAGAAAAAATGTGAAAACCAAAATCATTAAAGAAAACCCACTTGAAAACCATTCGAAAAAAGGAAAATACATGTACCTCCGAATCTCGTCAAAAAAAAAAAAAAAAAAAAAAAAAAAAAAAAAAAAAAAAAAAAAAAAAAAAAAAATAGATACTGTCCTTAATGAAGGACTGGGAAAATTCTGAACCAATTGGCTACCTCAGATTTGTGCTCAATGGCATATGCGTGATTTCTCCAAAATTAGTGCTTTGAGCCATAAAGTAGCAAAGAAGTTAATTTATTTTATCTTCATGACTGTTGATATTAATCCAATAGAGCACAGAAAAAGAAAACTACTAAAAAATGTGAAAACAAAAAATTTGAAACAAAAAACTGCTTGAAAACTATAAAAGAAAGGATAAAAACGTATCTATGACTGACTTATAACTTACATTTTCCCTGAGAAGGAGCTATAACGCTTTATTCTCTTTCACCGAGAGGAGGAAAGAAGGCTGAAACGGTCCTCGCATATACGTCTCGTATGTGGTGTAAAGGACCACATAAGTGCTTTTCTTTTAATAGAAAAGGACTCCTTTTCTATTAAAAGAAAAGGAGTTAGATTTCAGCTTTGTGTTGCTCCAATTTCCTATGATTTTTAAATGTAATCCAGGTCTCTTTTCATATTTAGCCCCCCCCCCCCGAAAAAAAATTCATGTATATGTACCGGACAAAAGTTTCAAAACCAATTGATACATTGTGATAATTTCAAGACGTAGTAGGGTTTTTAACAAAAATCAGTTACAAAAAAAGTAAATCAAAAAGACTATTTTACTTTAATTATGGTTTTTATAAATAACATTATGACGAAATGCAGATACGTGGCTCTTAAGCAGCGCCCCCGACAAAAATAATTTGAATAGTCATGTTTAGAGAGCCAAAAAGTTAGAAACAAACAACAGCTATAGCCTAATATTGATATTCACATTATAGATTTATTTGAAAACAAAATAAATTTATTATAATATGTTTTAATCAATCGGCTACTTCTGTTGGGTGGGCTTGTTTTTTGTTTTGTTTTTTTAAACAGTTTCATGGAACGTGGAGATATTTGATAAAGCTACCTCTGCTGACATTCAGTCCTCTACGATATAGACTTTACTGATGCTTGGTTAGAAAATCCTGTTTCACTTAAATAAGTATTTACAAATGGGACTAGTGTTCTCGTGGCTTTTTCAAAATATTTCGGCATTCTCTTTTTACACTTACTCAAAATCTTGTTAATGAGTAGTCTAGTTCAACTGTAGCTTTAAAAAGTCTCTACATTGAAGATCAATGAACTACTCTTTATCTGCCAAACTCAACGGACTTCTTTCCTCCAGCGGTTGAAATAGTCGTTTTACTCAACAAAATGGTTGGAAGTCTTTATAATGGCGTTTTTAATATATTTTTCTCTTAAAATTTACTGATGATTTAGAAAATTCGTTGTTAGTCCTTGAGGAACCTCTTCACACTCAGTTTCAATTTTCTCTCTCCCCCCCCCCACATGCCGGGGGGTTGTGCCTCTGATTTTTGCCTTAAGCAAAACATCAAATTCTTACTTTTAAATTCAGATAGAGATAATATATAAGACCTTTTACACTAACAAGACAAAAAAAATAAAAAATCAAAGTGGCATCTCCAGCACTTCATTTCATCTAGCATTTGCCCTAGTCTTGAAACCAGCGACATCTTTTGGAATTCAGACAGTTGGTAAAGTTTTGTATTCATTTTCCAACAAGTAATTGATTCGAATAAGTAAAATTAGAATGCTATTCTCGAAACTATTTGGAATATCTGTTTTGTTCAATTTCAGCAGGCTGAACAAACTCTTAACATTGTACCATTGCTAGAAGATCAGGAGAAGATCACTGATATGTATTTCCGCAGTTCTAGGTACTTGATTTGGCCACTGCCAGTCTTCAGATCATGCCCGAAAAACGATTTTTACACGGAACTACAGACCGTGACTTCAGCTATCGCCACACGAGACTACCGATTGTAGCTGGAGACTTCAATGCTAGAGTGGGATCTAAGGACAAAGCCACTAGCAAAGTGCTTGGTATTTTTTGATTAAGTCAACGTTGCAAAAAAGGTGAAAGGCTAGTCAATTATGCCCTGATCAACTGACTGCTTCCAATACTCTTTTTCAGCATAAGCCAAGCCACCTATTAACTTGGTATTCCAACGATGGCGTTACCAAAGCCCAAGTTGACTACGTACTCATCTCCCAGCGATAGAAAAGCTCTATTCAAGATTCACGTTCTTATAAGGGAGCAGATACTGGATCGAAATCTGGGTCAGATCATAAACTGATCATCACAAAAATTCTCCATCGTCTTGCCACACGCAGAAAGAATAAAACAAAACATCGCATTGATACCAGTAAACTCAAGAATGAAACTGTCAAACATGACCTCAGCTTAGAACTGACTAACCGCTTTGATGCACTAGATTGTGATTCGTTAAGCCTTGAAGATAAATGGGGATCATTCAAAACCATTATGTCGGCGACAGCTGGGAAGTTTCTAGGGAATACAAAAGCGAAACGACAACACTGGATCTCTGCCAGAACTCTTTCCTTAGTTCAGCAAAGGAGGAATCTTTTTAGTTCAGCAAGGAGGAATCGCCCCTGTAGAAGCAATCAAAGACCTTCGTAAGCAAATAAAACGCTCGTTGCGACTTGATCGTCAACAGATGTGGGAAGAAGCAGTCACCTCACTGGAAAAAGCAGCCCGAGCTCAAGACACCTGGAAGCTTTATCAGATTATCAAAGAAACTACAGGAGAAAAGGTAGCTGTGTCAGAAGTTGTCAAAGACAACCAAAGAAATATTATTTACTCCCAGAACGATCGGATGCCTAGATGGAAACAACATTTCCAATCATGGCTAAATCCTTCTCATTCATCCCCCCTCTGACGATCTTCCTCCATCTACAGAGAAAAGGCCCTATGATGTTGAATTGGGCGCTCCTACAAGAGCCGATATCCTCAAAACAATAAAAACACTAAAGAACCATATATCCCCTGGTGAAGATGGTCTCCTTCTGAACTATACAAGAAATGCCCAGAAATAACAGCTGAACAGATACATGGCATCCTTCAAGACGCATGGAAAACGAATTCCTTCCCAAAGAACTGGAAAACTTCAACTACACTACCCTTTTATAAGAAAGGAGACAAGACTGAATGTAAAAATTACCGAGGAATAAGTCTTATAGATATCGCGACAAAATATTCGGGATAATTCTCTTGAACCTTTTCAAAAGTGCCCGGGAGGAAAATACCCACGAAAACCAAGCTGGCTTCAGACCAGGCAGAGGCTGTGTTGATAATATTTTCGGCACCTGACTTATTATCCAACAGTTTCAAAGGTATAACTTACCTCTAGCTTTAATATTCCTCGACTACACCGCGGCCTTCGACTCCGTTACTCGTCACAAACTCTGGAAAATCCTAGAAATCAATGGCATGCCTTTAAAGTTGATTGAACTAATTCAGGCATATTACTCAGAGCCAACAAGCCGGATAAGAATCTATGGCGAGGAAACTGACGAATTCCTAGTCAAAAGCGGATTAAAGCAAGGCTGTGTTCTCTCTCCAATCCTGTTTAATTTCTGTATAGACTGGATGCTAGAAAACGCCCCAATGCAACACAATGGTGCCCAAATTGGAAAAAATCTGTCCTTTACCGATTTGGATTATGCTGATGATATCGGACTTCTCTCTGACCCTGAACATGTTCAAAAGATGCTAGATGATATTGTCGAATGGTCAAGTTTGATTGGACTTAAAGTAGGCGCAGAGAAAACCAAAATTACGGTCATGAATCATCCGACCCAAATATCTTTGAGCGCGAATTAAACTCAGCTAGAAAGGGTTGAGTGCTTTACCTACCTAGGCTCCATACTTTGCACTGATGGCTCTTCAGACTTAGACATCCAGCAAAGAATACATAAGGCGCAGTTTTTTTTCGCATCCCTTCGAAGGCCCCTTTGGAACCACCGAGAAATTTCCTTTCTGACTAAAAGTCGAATCTATACGGCCATGGTCCGAACCATCCTACTCTATGGTTGCGAAACTTGGTCCTTAAAACTTAAACACGAGAGAGCACTAGCTGCTTTCGAACATGGCGAGCAATTGGCTGCTTTTCGAGCAATTGGCAGCAGATCGTGAAACCTTGTCCAAAGAGGTCACAAGGATCCTGGATGCCGGGCGAGGTGGAAACGCCTGGCTCCCGCCACAAGTACAGGTAAGTAAGTATGTATATTCTGCCAATACCGCTCAACTGACAGGTCTTCAACTTCATCATATCCTAAAACAAGCTCAGTGGCCTTGGAGATTTTTGCTTCAAATTTTTGCATTCCTTGGTTCAAATGAAGGCAAAATTCCATAAATATAGAATTCAGACTAGAAAAGGTTTTGAATCTCCATGATTAGGACTATATAGTGTTTTCGAAGAAACTAGTAAAAGACGTCAATGCTATCATTTGGCTCTTGAGCATCTTCGAGTTCTTGCATTGAATAGGTGACTGCTATTTCCTCACGTGTCTGGTCTAAAGGCAGGTACTCACTTGAAAGGTGAGGATACAGTTCGGTGAAAAAACCAACATTTCGAACATAGCCCAGTTCCATGAAATTAGCTAAGAGCCTTCCTCCCTGACCAGTAATGGCTACACAAATTATATCCAAAGATCTAATTCCTCTGGACACACGCGACACTAAGCATGGCGTTAAAAAAGATCCCTTGAGTAAGGGAAAGTGGGAGATACATGTTCTCTTGCAAGCACTGTTTCTGAGGATCAAATGCCGCTTGCCCCTAATGGCTTTCCTTTGAGGGAAAAGAGCTCCCAGCTCAGGCTGGGCTGGATCTGGCGGGCGGGGCTCTCTAATTAGGAAAAGAACAGTGGATACGTCAACTCTAACAAGGATAGCCCTTCTAAAGAAGGGGAAGCCCCTTTTGTACTTTTTGTACCTTTTGGTAGACTGGGCAGGGAAGCCCAATCTACCAAAATTAGGCCCGTAGGTGCACCAACAGCCCTGCGGCTATTAGTGCTACATTGTTTTTCTTTTGTGGAATCAACGGGCATTTTTGTCTGAACCGCAACTTAGTTTCGTGGTTTCACCCGTAATAACGACAAATTATCAGGAAAGATAATTTTAAACTCGCTCATTACTCGTTACCACAGGCACCTTGATGTAAGTTCACTATTTCTAAAGAAGAGTCTCATAGCCAACTTCTACTATTACTACTTACTACTTACTATTACTACTATTATCAGAAGAAAAAGAATTACCAAATTTTGAGACGTCTGCTCCAACCATAGTGAGATAATGTATTCTTTCCTGCCTTGAGACGTAAGCCCTCAGTGACGCATTTCCTTTCCAAGACGCTAAATATATGGTAAATGACGGATCTTTATGGTGATATTCTAACATAACACTTCCGGTTGTTAATGTCTTCAGTTCTTCTTTTGTTTCTACGCTTAATCTACAAATAAGAATAATTAAATACGTGATGAAAATAATTGTCTCGATCAGAAGCAAAATCAATCAAGTCCATCAAAGAGACTACGCGGAAGAAAATAAACATAATATGAATTGTTGATTCTGATTTGAAAGTATCTGGGAAAAATGAAAAGGTTCTGTCTTTTTTAAAATTACTTTCAGTATAGTTAACCGACTGATTTTACAGGATATGCTCCAAAAATAGTTTGCCATTACTTTCATTTACAATTCAAGCCAACTATAGTCCATTGAATCTGAATAAGTAGGGTTAAACACCCAATGAACATGCGGATTATTAGACTGGGATTATGGAGTAAACGAACACAAAGTACGCTTTACCGTGTATTTAGTGAAATTGGCCTCTATAATGATTTCATAAAAAAAACTAGTTTTTTTTAACTGAAAGTAAGGAGCGACATTAAAACTTAAAACGAACAGAAATTACTCCGTATATGAAATGGGTTGTCCCCTCCGCAATCCCATGCTCTTTACGCTAAAGCTTTTAATTGTTTTAAAAAGCAGAATTGTGGCAAAGAGTCAAAATTTACAGCAATTACAGCAAAATAAAACATGGTGAGCAAAATTGGTAACATTGGTAAAAAAGGGTAAAATCAGGTGAAATAACTCCCTAGGAAATGATAGAAATTTTCTTTACGTAAATAAATTAAAGTTTTTTTCAAAAAATACTATTTAGTTTACGGCAGTTAAATTGGATCAACACTCGTTTTATCTATTTATAATAAATGTCAAAATGTCAAAGGCAGGGGCTAATCCGGGCCCGATCCCCTGATACTTCAAATTTCTCTGAATTTCTGGGAACTTATTATCTAGCATTTTCTCCTTTTTTTTTTACAATCTTCCTCTCCCTTCCCAGGAAAAAAAATCTTTATGACTTCCAATATTTTTTTTTAATGATATACCCTCCGCAAACACACTCATTCATCAGCAGCAAAAACAAAAGAAAGAAAAAAACGCCAAGTCTGTCCCATCCCATTTTGTTTCGCTTCTATCACGGCGTGAGGGTTAAAATAAACGATCAGTTATTTTGCACTTGGTTTACTGTAATCGCAATAGACGGCTGCATTGTTGGCATTGACGTTTTTTTTTATCAAGCGTATTTTTTTTCCACCTATACATCCTATACACCTCTAAAAACGCTCACTAAAATAAAGGGTTTGCAAAAAAGGCCAAGTTGGTCTAGGGGCTAAAAGGCCGTCTGGCTTAGCAAAGCGTATCAGAACGATAATGTGTATTAAAGTAGAGGTGTGAAAATTTTTCAATATTGGTTTATTACCTGAAATAAAATTATGTGTGTGGCTAAGATAATCTACATTCTACAGTCGTGAACCGCCCACACAATTTTATTTCAGGTAATATTCCAACATTTGGACATTTCATGCTTAAGAGAAGGAAATGGGCACCAATTTACCAAATCGGAGCCTAAAAAAGCTACGTGTGTTCTATGTTTTAGACTGGATAGCATTGCTGCAGACCCACAGGCCGAATGATATTGCTTTCTGAAACTTATTTAGTGGAAAAACTACATAAACTGTTCATTAAAAGAGAACAAGCATATGCAACTAAGGTGATATGCTGTAATAGAATGGCTAGTCAAATACCAAAACACAGCTGCAAACTCCTCCACTCCATCTACCTGAATCTTAACTATTTACCCCCTTCCAGGAAGTCCAAACTTCCTTTAAATTCTATCTTAAAACCAACTTCACACCAACTAAAAAAAGGGGAAATTCTGACATTATATTGCTTGACATACGGTCAGCCAAACGAGCAACTTAGATTATCCTTTGACAATTCCTCTAGACCATTCCTGTGACAAATGATTCCTATGACAATTTCTATTACAATTGTTCTCAATGACAATTGAATAAATTATTCCTGGAAAATTCTGATAATTCCTATTGCTTGATATACGGTCACCCAAATGAGCACCTAAGATTATCCTTTGACAATTCCTCTGGACAATTCCGAAGACAATTGATTCCAGTGACAATTTCTATTACAATTGTCCCCTGTCACAATTAAATAAATTATTCCAGGAAAATTCTGACAATTCCTATTGCTTGATATACGGTTAGTCAAACAAGCACCTAAGATTATCCTTTGACAATTCCAAAGACAATTGATTCCTATTACAATTGTTCCCTATCACAATTGAATAAACTATTCCTGAAAAATTCTGACAATTCCTATTGCTTGATATACGGTCAGTCAAACAAGCACCTAAGATTATCCTTTGACAATTCTTCTCGACTATTCCTATGACAATTTCTATTACAATGTTCCCTATGACAGTCGCATAAATTATTCCTGAAAAATTATAACAATTCCTATTGCTTGATATACATTCAGCCAAACGAGCAGATTATCCTTTGACATTTCCTTTGGACCATTCCTGTGACAATTTCTATTACAACTGTTTCTTATGACAGTACAAATTAAAATTATTCCTGCAAAATTCTGACAATTCCTATTGCTTGATATACAGTCAATCAAACAAGCACCTAAAATTATCCTTTGACAATTCCTCTGGACCATTCCTATGAAAATTGATTACTATGTTAATTTCTATTATAATTGTTCTCTATGACAATTTGACAACTTGGCGAAGCCAAAAAAAGGTTGCCGTAACACCTCACGTTGCCCGTGCAACGTAGATCTAGTTTAATCTTACTTTAAAGGCTTATCTACCTGTTTTTACAAATTGTACCAACTGCAAAAAAGAAAAAAGGAAAAAAAAGAAAAAGAAAAACTAGCCCCTAGGCTACTCTATCTTTCAAAACTTGTATCTGGTTCCTGAGTACTTGGAGCTTTCCTAAGACGATTTTTCAAGAAACTATCAACCAAATATCGCACAGTCTTTCGAAGCACCAAAAATATAAAGCCATATTTAACCATTGTCACAGTGTTGACTCCCCCGTATTCTAATCTTAATTCCGAAAGTATACTCTCCCCCCTATTTTTCTCATTTTCTCAACTGCGAAAAAACACCCCACCCCATGGCTACTCTACTTTCAAACCTTCAGTATATCCAAAATCATTATTAAAAATACTACCCAGCTACATGAAACTTTCTAATTAATCGATCTTAATATTTAAACTAGCTATTAATTTAATATAAAATTAATATAAAGCCTAAAAAGCGCCGTACAAGGAGCTTTTTCCTTGTTATGCTTTTTCAAATTTTATAGGTCGGATTTGACTTACCCCTCGATTTCAGCTGGTGGTTCCCCCTCATCAATCATTAATAACTTGACTAGATCCTCTTTTTGAATTTTCACTTTTCGCTTCTTCATCAATAACGCAGTAACATGTGCACCTTCTTGGGATAGACGGTAGCTGCACTCAGTTCCTCGATTGTCAGTACGGATCAGAATCTTAACCCCCGTGTTGATTACTGAAAGCAATTATCATTAGGTTAATTATCATTAGCATTATTAATTAATTATCATTAGTACTATTATTAATTATTATTATTGATTAGTATTATTATTTTTATTATATTTATTAGCACTAGACAAACAAAAAAGAGCGTTAAGCAAGTTCTGACATAAGATATTACATTTTGTTTTTGCTTGGTATTAAGTGCATCACAGTTGTCAAAAGAGCATATATCCAATATCTCAGGTACAGCTAAGGGTATCAAGCCGAAACTTTAAAGGAATGCTGACTTTGAACTAAATCAAAAGACGCTTTGTGCACCCAGGGTGTCAAAACGGCATATCTGCGGTATCTCAAGAGCGACAAATGGCTTTAAGTTGAAAATTTCAAGGGCTTGTTGAAGTGAATCAAAAGAAATTATGTACATTTCGGTTGTCAAAAGGAGGTGTCGGTAGCATCTCAGGAATAAATGAGGTTACGAAGTTGAAACTTTTTATAGAGTGTTGAGGAATACGGTGAACCAAATTAAAAGATCTTATTTGTCTGCAGGTTGACAAAAGGGTTTAAGTACAATATCCCAAAAAGGGCTAAGGGTATTATGTCGAGACTTGCAATAGAAGTTGAGGGGATAATGAACTAAATCAAAAGACAATATGTACACCCAGGTTGTCAAAAAGGTGTTTCAAAACAGCTAATAAGCCCTCCAAACAGTTGAATTGACACATTGTGACTATACTTTTTTTTACTGCAGAAACAAACGAAAATGCTACTGAATTACAAAAAGTAAAAAGTGGTAAAATAATAAAACAATAAAGATCATGAAAAAGGAACAAAGTCTAGCACTGGCCAGTCATAGACGCCGATAAATCAAGTTTTAAGCAAGGTAACAGTAATTCCACTTAACCAAAAACTGGTCTAAAAGAGATCCTTTTGCTGAGAGATATTGGAGTAGAAATGTATTTTTTTGCCCCCCCCCACGAAAAGAGCTATTCTTCTATTCTCCCTCTTCTTCATTTACCATGATATTACATATGTATTAAACAGAATTTACCAATAAACTTACTCTTAATTCCACTTTCGTTCGATGTCAAAATATTTCTAATTCCAGAAGAACTAAGATAAATATTCTTCTTCTTGTCTTCAGTTGTACGGGAAAACAAATCCTTTGCATTTAGTACATCAAAACCGTAGTAATCACGAATTTCTGGCCATATAGGTTCATCGTCACGAAAGTAAACAAACGGATCTTCCTATACAAAAAGAAGAAAATGGCAGTTTACATAAGAATGTATGGTGATTTTATATAGCTCTGTCTATGACTAACTGATTATCCAGCCAATCCAACCGGTTTTTTATCCAAGGTAATTTCTGGAATCACAGCGGGAAAGCATCCAAAACGAAAAAACGTAGAAAAATTAGGTAATTAAGAGCCCATAAAAAAAGAAAATTATCCAGAGGGCACTATGTGCATACTTTTAATACTACCACTACGGTTACTGTAACTAATGACGCTAAGGGTATTAAGATGAAACTTATAGGGAACGCTTAGGAGTTTCAATTAAACAAAAAACCGTATGCATGCAGGTTTTCATAGGAGCATATTAGCAATATCATAGGCAGCATCACTCTATAATAGCTAGAAATATCATTAAAACTTTTGAAAGAGCTAATTCAATTCAAAAATAAAGTTCTGGTGCCCTTTTTAAGAGTAAAAAAAGAGATTGGAGGGCAAGCAGCCCTTCTTTCAAACCTATTCATTTTCCAAACACATCCAGCCAAAATTTTGAGACAGCCGTTTTGCTCAGCATAGTAGAACGGTCCAGCAACTATGTCTTTAGACATAATTGGTCCATTACGCTTAAAAACTAGATGTTGCTTTAAGCTAAATCAAAAGGCATTTTGTTTCTGGTTGCCAATAAGAAACCTCGGTATTATATCAAGAATTACTGGGGGCATTAAGTTGAAACTCTTTGGGCTATTACTATTACAACTTCTGCTCTTACGATTTAAATAAATAAAAAAAGCATAAGTGTATCCAGGTTGTCAAAAGCATAAATTAGCCCAATATTCTTTAAAATAAATCAAAAGCATTATGTTTATGGTTGCCAATAAGACACCTCAGCAATATATCGAGAACAACTGGGGGTATTAAGCTAAAACTTCTAGGGATACTATTACTATTTCTGCTCTTACAATTTTAATAAATAGAAAGGGTGTAAGTGTATCCTGGTTGTCAAAGAGCATAGGTAGAATCTTTTGAGAATGATATTAAGTTTTATTTTTCAGGTTAACGTCAGAATCTATAAAATTTAACTAAAAATTACTGTTAGCGTCAGGATTAAAAATTAAAAAAAAGAAAAGTTTCTCCAACATACAAATAGCAACCCATACTATGGATTCTTAAAGAAAAAAACTGAACAGATGTAAAATACTCTTTTTTTTCCATGAAAAAGATTATCTCAATAACAAACGAACAGAAATTAATTAAAAAAACTTTTTCTTCCACAAAAAGAGTTTTTCAAAGAAAAGTAAAGAGCTCCATTAAGCCAAGAATGAGCAGAAATAAAGTCAAAGAATATTCCAAGCGTTGTTAAACTACCACAAATCACCATCAATAAATAAATGAAACTGAAAACGAACAGAGATTACAATAAATAGCCGAGTCAAACTCAAAATGAGTATAAATTAAAATTAGTAGGGCTAATAACCCCCATGCCTTCTCAAGACTACAACATAATTTGCGCCTTTACTGAAAACAAAATACGTTATAAATGTTTTCAGTTCTCTTACTTTCATAAATATAAAATTATCAAAAGTTTAAGGAATAAATATCAGTATATATCAGTTAAACTGAAAATCCAAGGTCAATTGTTTTTTGTTTTTTTTTTCTTTTTTTTTTAGTAAAACGCAAATTATGTTCTGGTCTTGAGAAGGCATGGGGGTTATGAGCCGTACTCGTTTTAATTTTTGCCACTAATTCTCCAATAAAGAAAGGCCACCACACCAATTAAGATACAGTTTTCAGCAGATAAATTTCCTTTCTATTGCCTCGGCAAGAACAAAAATGAGCTGTTTAACAAAATACGTTTCAAATGTTTTCACTTCTCTTACTTTCATAAATAAAAAATTATCAAAACTTTAAGCAATAAATATCAGCATATGTCAATTAAAATGACAATCGACGGTCATTCGTTTTTTTTAAGTTTTTTTTTTCGCAAAGGGCAAATTATGTTCTGGTCTTGAGATGGCATGAGGGTTTTCAGCCCTACTCATCTTATTTTTTGCTCGCTTTCAGTTTGACTTGGCTATCTATTGTAATTTTTATTCGTTTTGAGTTTCATTTGTGATGGTGATTTGTGGTAGTTTTACGCTTGGAAGATTATTTGAATTTCTTCCTACTCATTCTCGACTAATGGAGCTCTTTACTTTTCTTTGAAAAACTTGTTTTGTGGAATAAGTTTTTAAAATTAATTTTGCATAAAAGCCCTTTTGTTTATTTCACAATAAAACAATGTGCTTTAGAATTTATATTTGTAATATTGTATGTTTGGCTTCATTCTTTTACTTTTCTTTTGGTGCAGAGGGAAACTTAAGGTCTCCTGTTAATGGGCCCTTCTTTAAAATTTTCATTTTGGAGCTCCATTTTTGATCAGCTCTTTTTTAAATTTCAGAATCAGTTACTTTCTTACAATTCTCTGCACTTTTTTTTCCTTTTCTTTATTTATTCTTTTCGAGTCAAAGGAAAATTTCAGGGGTGCCTCATCATTCAGCTTAAATAATTTCAATAATAATTAATCTCTTAATAATAAACATTAAATTAAAGAAATAACTAATAAAATAATTTAAGAATATCTCTTAAATAATTTCATAGAGTTGGTTTCTAGCACCGTTCTTGATGTAAGTCCTTAAGTTTTTTGCAAATTTTTAATTTTTACACAGAAAAAAAAAAGAACACGACAGTTACTACCAACCTTAAATCCCCAGACACGTTTTCGCTTCTTATTAGGAGGTTGTTGAGTTGGCGGACCTTGGACGGCAGCCCATGGATCACTTGGGTCTTTCTCCCAAGGAAGAGGTTTGACTTTTTTGATCAGAGCAACAAAGAAACCTCCCGTATCTTGAAGATGGGGCAATACTCGAATACACCTGAAATAAAAATATTAATTTGAATATATTTTCACACGACACAGTACACAAAATTTTTGATACCTGTTGAAGCACTTATTTACCTAGGAGTCCCGATCGGTAGTTCGGCAGTTCCGATCAGAGTAGAAAACTTTCATAAAAAGTTACTGACTCTTAGTAAGTTATCCTTGTGCAACTCCTCAGGGAGAGACTTAAGATGAATATCTTATTTAAATTCCGATGTTGAGTTAGCCTGTTTTATTGTAAATATTGAAGTTAAATCGTATTCTGTTGTTTGTCTTCTTATTATTTTTATTTTATTATGCTCCGTCATCCATTGTATTGTGTACAGTTTTGGTAGGTAATAAATCTATATCATATCAAAATCATTTTCGATATATTAAAATGTTATGTAACACAACACAAATATTAGAGACGAGCGGAAAAACCAGAAGGCTTTTTGATCAGTTGTTAGACATCAGTAAAAGTCATCCAAACTAAAGGTATCTAACTTCAGGTGCAGCATTGGTGTCAAAAAGAGATCCTTCAACACTAAACCCTGGGAAAACAAGAAGAAGGAACTTGGGTTAATAGATGAGGATCTCACATAAAATTTCAAAACATGCAAGAAAAAAGGGAGCAATATTTTAACTGGGAAATATGCCAAAAATTGATCTTACTAAAATATTCAAGAAGTGATTTGAAAGAAATTATTCTTCCTGTAGCAAAAGTAATCTTGCAGTCAGGCTGCAAATCAGTGGTTAGCCTACAGTTATAGCCTAGAGTCACAGTGGTTAGCCTAAGCTATTGGTGTAATATTTACATTTAAACTACTTACAATCTAAGGGGAGCATTCTACAGTTCCAAGACACGTAAAATAAAGATATCAAAATTACGACATGCGAAGTATTGCTATTAGTTAAAGAAAAAGCACGTTTTAGAAAAATGAACACTATAAAACATCTTGAAAACAAAAGCAAACACGAGGAAGCAAAAAAGACGAGTCAAAAGAGCGCATTTCAATTACGAAAATATAACAGTTCAAAATAAGGATGAAACCTTTTAATCGACAGTGAAACAAATATAAAATTTTAACTGAATATTTCGGACACATATAGTGTCCATCACCAGCGGTAAAACTAAAAGAAATCAATAAAAACAACAAAATTTATACTCAATAAACTAATTACATATAGTTTATTGCTCTCATTTTTTTCAATACAACAGCGGAAGCAAAATCTCCTTGACCTTTTCTGTTCCGGTTTATTAGATTTATCTGAAATATCAGATGGACAGAGGTCAAAGGTCTTAGGTGAAATGAGATTTACTTTATTTGACCTCAATAAATTGTCGTAAATTGAATTCAATCCAAATTCACCTGTATCTCTGTTTATGGAATTATTCTTGAATAATTTTTTTTTTAATTTCGATTGTTTTGCTTTAAACCTTGGTTCCTAGAAATCAAAGAGACATTCTCAAACAAAACAAAATGATTTGGATAATAAAAAATATGTTCCGATAGAGTCGACGTGAAATCTTCAGGTTTAAAATCAAACAGTTCGTGGTAACGAACTGCAATAACGAGCGACCCGGCTCAATAGTAAACGAAACTCTAAAAAACGGAATTTTGATGCAAATAGATACATCAAAAGGATCGGATTTTTATGCTGATTTTAAATATATAAGTTTCATCGAATTTAGTCTTTACCATCAAAAGTTACGATCCTGAGGAAATTTGCCTTATTTTGGAAGATAGGGGAAAACGCCCCCTAAAAGTCATAGAGTAACACCATCGCGTTTAGCGTACCTGAGAACCCTACTGTAGAAGTTTCAAGCTCCTATCGTGTTTATTTGTTTGTTTTTTTTTCCTTTTCCCCAGGGGTTATCGTTTATACGTGTTTATTTGTTTGTTTTTTTCTTTTCCCCAGGGGTGATCGTATCGTCCCTGTGGTCCTAGAATGTCGCGCGAGGGCTCATTCTAACGGAAACTAAAATTTCTAGTGCCCTTTTTAAGCGACCAAAAAAACTGGAGGGCACCTAGGCCCCCTCCCACACTCATTCTTCCCAAAATCAACGGATCAAAATTTCGAGATAGCCATTTTGTTCAGCATAGTCGTAAAACCTAAAAACTATGTCTTTGGGGACGACTTACGGTCTCACAGTCCCCGGGAGAGGGACCGCAAGCTTCAAACTTTGACCATTGTTTACATATAGTAATGGTTATTGGGAAGTGAACAGAGGGGTTTACGCGGGAGGATCTTTCCATGGAGGAATTTCTCATGGGGGAAGAGAATTTCCATGAAGGGGGCACAGGATTTTCTAGTATTATTTGAAACAAAAAACAATGAAAAAACAAATATGAAAAAGTTTTTTCAGCTGAAAGTAAGGAAGAAAATTAAAACTTAAAACGAACAGAAATTATTAAGCATATGAGGGGTTCATCTCCTCCTAAATACCTTGCTCTTTAGGCTAAAGTTTTTCCTTGTTTTAAAAAGTATAGTTGAGAGGAAGAGTTAAAGTTTGATAGCGTAAAGAGTGGGATGTTGAGGAGGGAACAGCCTCTTTCATATACAGAGTAATTTCTATTCGTTTTAAGTTTTAATGTCGCTCCTTACTTTCAGTTAAAAAAACTGGTTTTTTTATTTAATTTTGCTTTAAGGACAATGAAATAGAATTACGACGTTGTAGTAATCTCATTTTCAAATTCTGGTTAGTACGTCCCACATAAGAGCTTCCACAAGTACATGGGATTTTATAAACCCTACTTTGTTGCTCTACGGAAGTTCGATCCTGTGCAGAATTTGAAAAGCTAGCCAAAGTATTACTACCTCTTAAATGCTACCTTTAAACCATTATTTTGTAAACTTCTTTTAAGTTTTTCCCTCAGCCCTGGAACATATGGTAAAGAACAAAAAACATCTTTCTTTTCAGTTGTTTCCAGGATATCGTTAGAAAATTCTAGAAATTTTTTCCTTCTTTTCGAAAAAGTCCGGTCAATTAACCAACCTGAGAGGGAGAGAGGGGAGAGAGAGAGAGAGAGAGAGAGAGAGAGAGAGAGAGAGAGAGAGAGAGAGAGAGAGAGAGAGAGAGAGAGAGAGAGTTAGGCTATAGCTGTTGTTTGTTTTTAACTTTTTGGCTCTCTAAACATGACTAATCAAATTATTTTTGTCAGGGGCGCTGCCTAAGAGCCACGTATCTGCATTTCGTCATAATGTTATTTATAAAACCATAATTAAAGTAAAATAGTCTTTATGATTTACATTTTTTGTAACTGATTTTTGTTAAAAACCCTACTATGTCTTGAAATTATCGCAATGTATTAATTGGTTTTGAAATTTTTGTCCGGTACATATACATGATTTTTTTTCGGGGGGGGGGGATAAATTTGAAAAGAGACGTGGATTACAATAAAAATCATAGGAAATTGGAGCAACACAAAGCTGAAATCTAACTCCTTTTCTTTTAATAGAAAAGGAGTCCTTTTCTATTAAAATAAAAGGACTGATGTGGTCCTTTACACCACATACGAGACGTATATGCGAGGACCGTTTCAGCCTTCTTTCCTCCTCTCGGTGAAAGAGAATAAAGTGTTATAGCTCCTTCTCAGGGAAAATGTAAGTTATAAGTCAGTCATAGATACGTTTTTATCCTTTCTTTTATAGTTTTCAAGCAGTTTTTTGTTTCAAATTTTTTGTTTTCACATTTTTTAGTAGTTTTCTTTTTCTGTGCTCTATTGGATTAATATCAATAGTCATAAAGGTAAAATAAAATAACTTCTTCGCTACTTTATGTCCTAGTTTGAACAATGTAACCGTCTATATTTACCAGAGAATTGCCCAAGGTTTTTTAGGGGAGAGGGTGGATTAGAAATAATACAGATGAATTGTATGAAAAATTAAAGCGGATGTGTCGAATCATATGGTTTTTTATGTTTCGCAGAAAACTAGTTCCAAAGCCCCTTCTCCTACGTACCTGCTGTATTGTTCACGAAAATTAAAAAGCCGTGTGAATCTTTCACGTTTCACGGTGATCTGGACGCGGTTATTGCTGTTGTTGCATTAATTACTATCATAACTACCTATTTTAGGACAAACACGTTTCAGAGCCTGCCTCTTAGTCTGCTTGGAGGTCTAAGCCCCCACAAAGCTTTTTGTGCCCTCCAAAATCCTTGAATATTTACTATAATCATAACTTCAAAATTACAATCTTTTACACGGTCCCTCGCCCACTTGGGCAACTGAAGGCCTGTAAATGGCCAAGCAGCTTTAAATTGCAAATGTTTGGTGCTTGTTTTCAGTTGGTGAGTTTTGTTGCGATTTTGGACAACAATATGCAGTTTACTAACGGTTACAACATTCTAATGAATCATTACTACTACTACTACTATCACTAACAATTTACCTCATCACCAAGCCACCTGAGGCCAATACAGCTACGCACACTCCTCCTCCATCCTAATATGAAAGTTCTGAAGCCTCAGCACACGATAAAAAGATAAAACACTAAACTAAAAACAAATAAAGCCGCCACCTTCTTTTTATCGTGTGCTGAGGACGCCTAGTTTAGATACAGGCGAAATATCCGCTTTATTTTAGTCTTTCATCTCTTTTCTCTCTACTGGCCGCAGTATCGTTTGAGGTTTTTTTGTACACTGGTTTTAAAATTTTCCTAAAGTCGTTAGGTATTTACCCTTTTTCAAAAATCTTCTCAGAGCCACCATATTTAAGAAACTCATTTACCACACTATCAGCATCTGGAACCTTACTATTTTTTAATCCTTTTAGTACTGTCGCTACTTAATTCAATAATTCTTAATGAATCATTGGGAAACAAAAACACTGCAATTCCACGAATATTTAGAAACAGAACTTTTATCTCATTTACATTTCATTTATTTTCAGTAACAAACAAGTTTTTGGCCAAAGTACCAGAAGCAGAGGAGCAAGTTAATGACAACGCTGATCAAATAGAAGAAGATTTGATTCCTAAGATTGAACCACCCGAAAGCTCAAGATCTAACTGTGAAGTTAAGAGTGAGGAGTGATAGTATTTGTTAATATTTTACTCTTTTTCATGGTTTTATAGAGGAATAAATACCTTTCCATTTGATATTTGAAATTATTACAGATATTTCGGTAATACTAATTGTGTTGCGAGAGCAACACTTTGATTTTGTCCCGTTTTTTTTCTATGCCGCCGATGTCGGCTTATTCCTGGAAACTGGTAAGGGTCTAACTGCCTGGGGCCAAAAAGGATGGTTTTTGCTTATCCACGAGCCAGAGCCTATGGTGTGCGAAGTGAACTGGAGTTATGTAGCCTATGTCAGAGAGGAGTATCTGAAGTTGTGCAGCCAAGCTTTCGTTTCATCAAACCATGTTTCTGCTTTCGAGTGGAAAGCTTCGTTCTAGCAGGCAAGCAGGCAGGCACCACTTTCAAATTGAAGATGGACTAAAATCTATAACTGTTAAATATATGCGGCAGTTACCTGGCCTCAGAGCCAATATATCTTCTTTGAGTGATAAATAGAAAAATTTACAGAAGCAAAAAAGCGGCATTTTCCCACGGGTCCAAAAGTGCTGCCGTGATTTTGGCTGTATTTATCATTTGTTTTTTGGACTTAGGATTGAGGTAGAGAAATGTTATCTGATGTACCTCTTAAACTTTAAAAGTTCTGTCATTGCTAAAGAAATTGGAGTACTTTGCTCCTTTCTAAGTGGTGACGTTAGAAAGTTGGCGCACGGCAAAAAAAATCAACTTTTGAACTAAGACAGATAGATTTTTTTTTTCGACGGCAATCGATAGCTCTTGATGAGCTAATCAAAGTATGTTTCATCCATTTTTTGGTAAAAAAAATTCCTTCATGAGATATACTAGTTTGAAAGTTTCAAGGGGTTGAAAACGTCAGTAGTAGGGTACACACTGAAACCAAAAATAAGCCGACACCGATTGGGAGACATGTAGAAGACTTGTAAGGAAAGGTAGGCTGTTAGCTCATAATCATCTTCGGCAGTGAGGGGTTTGCAAATTTTGCTATTTGGTGTACCTATTATTTGTTTCCCGTTTATTTGATGGTAAGACCGAGTTGGTTCCAGTGGTAAGACATGTAGGGGACTTGTAAGTAATAATCGTCTGTTAGGCTACAATCATCTTTAGTGAAGAGGGTTTTGTAACTTTTGCTAGTTGGTGTAGCCTACCAATACTCACTGTAACCTAGAATTAAGTGTTAACGCAACGGTAACGTAAAACAACAAGGCAGTTTCGTAATAATTAAAAGAGTGTCATCTATGGTATTTTGATCCTGAAAAGCTACGGATAGCTTTATTATACCAACTAGATTATATAAGATATTGTTCCAAGTATTGATCCGTCACGAGGTCTACGACTGAAAAGGATAAAGTTCAACTGGCAACAAAGTCAATTTAGTCCCTTCTTTCGATATTCTTTTGTTATTATTGTTTTTCCAATGCTGAGGAATAGCCTTTGATCATGTGATTACTGATCGCGTTCTTCTTTGAATATAACATTTTAAAAGCTTCGACAGGCTGACAACTTCAGCGTTTAACCGATAGCAAAGAAACAAAACCAAAGTGTTGCTCTCGCAACCCTTTATTCGGCGAAGCTGGACAAAGGTTGCCGCAACACTTCACGTTGCTCGGGCAATGTAGGCCTAGTTTTCTGCTTGCTTTAATTAGGCCTTCAAACTTCTGGACAAGTGACGGTACAATCATATCATTTGATTTGGAAGGAGAGTGTTTTGTTACCCCTATTCCTCATTTGTTTCTATGAAACCTTGAACTCTTTTCAGAATTCAAAATTCTGTCTATGATTTTCTGCTTGCTTTAATTAAGCCTTCAAACTTCTGGACAAGTGACGGTACGAGCGTATGATTTGATTTGAAAGGAGAGTGTTTTGCCCCCCCCCCATCCTCATTTGTTTCTATGATACTTTTATCTCTTTTCAGAATTCAAAATTCTGTCATTGATTTTCTGCTTTCTTTAATTAGGCCTTCAAACTTCTGGACAAATGACGGTACAATCGTATCACTTGATTTGAAAGGAATGTTTTGGCACCCCCATTCCTCATTTGTTTCTATGATGCTTTCAACTTTTTTCGGAATGCAAAATTCTGTCGTTAGTTTTCAACTTCTTTTATTTAGGCCTTCAAAGGTTTGAAGAAGTGACGGTAAAAATGTGTCATTTGGTTTGCATTGGAGGGTGTTTTGGCAGCCCCATTTCTGATTTTTGCAAAATATCCTGTCATTGGTTCTATACGTGCTTTAATTAGGATTTAAACTCAACGACAAGTGACAGTATAATTTGATTTGGATTGCAGGATGTTTTCTACTTTCTTTAATTACGCCTTCAAGTTTCTGGACAAGTGACGTACAATCTTATCATTTGGTTTGGATTGGAGGGTTTTTTAGCGCCCCCACTTTCTTTGATGCACCCCCACTTCTCATTTATTTCTTTGATGTTTTCAACCTTTTCGGAATACAAATTCTATCATTGGTTCTCTTCTTTTCTTAATTAGGCCTTCAAACGAATGTAATATCCTGTCAATGGTTTTCTACTTGCTTTAACGAGGCGTTCAAAAGCCTGGACAAATGACGGTACAATCCTATCATTTGATTTCGATTGGAGTGTGTTTTGGCACCTCCATTTATCATTTGCTTCTCTGATGCTTTCAAACTTTTTCGGAATGCGAAATCCTGTCATTGGTTTTCTATCTGCTTTAATTTGGCGTTTAAACTCCCGGACAAGTGGCGGTACAATTGTATCATTTGATTTGGGTTTGAGGGTGTTTTGGCACCTCCATTTATCATTTACTTCTCTGATGCTTTCAAACTTTTCCGGAATTTGAAGTCCTGTCATTGGTTTTCTGCTTGCTTTAATTTGGCGTTCAAACTCCTGGACAAGTGGCGGTACAATTGTACCATTTGATTTCGATTGGAGGGTGTTTTGGTACCTCCATTTATCATTTGCTTCTCTGATGCTTTCAAACTTTTCCGGAATGCGAAATCCTGTCATTGGTTTTCTATCTGCTTTAATTTGGCGTTCAAACTCCTGGACAAGTGGCGGTATAATTGTATCATTTGATTTGGATTGAAGGGTATTTTGGCACCTCCATTTATGATTTGCTTCTCTGATGCTTTCAAACTTTTCCGGAATTTGAAGTCCTGTCATTGGTTTTCTGCTTGCTTTAATTTGGCGTTCAAACTCCCAGACAAGTGGCGGTACAATTGTACCATTTAATCTGGATTGGAGGGTGTTTTTGCACCTCCATTTATCATTTGCTTCTCTGATGCTTTCAAACTTTTTCAGAATGCGAAATCCTGTCATTGGTTTTCTGCTTGATTTAATTTGGCGTTTAAACTCCCGGAGGAGTGGCGCATTTGCTTTGGACTGGAAGGTGTTTTGGCGCCTCCATCAATCATTTGCTCCTCTGATGCTTTCAAACTTTTCCGGAATTTGAAGTCCTGTCATTGGTTTTCTGCTTGCTTTAGTTTGGCGTTCAAACTCCCGGACAATTGGCGGTACAATTCTACCATTGAATTTTGATTGGAGGGTGTTTTTGCACCTCCATATATCATTGTCTTCTCTGATGCTTTCAAACTTTTTCGGAATGCGAAATCCTGTCATTGGTTTTCTGCTTGCTTTAATTTGGCGTTCAAACTCCCGGACTTTGTACCATTTAATTTGGATGGGAGGGTGTTTTTGCACCTCCATTTATCATTTGCTTCTCTGATGCTTTCAAACTTTTTCGGAATGCGAGATCCTGTCATTGGTTTTCTGCTTTAATTTGGCGTTCAAACTCCCGGACAAGTGGCAGTACAATTGTATCATTTGATCTGGATTGGAGGGTGTTTTGGCACCTCCATTTATCATTTGCTTCTCTGATGCTTTCAAACTTTTTCGGAATGCGAGATCCTGTCATTGGTTTTCTGCTTTAATTTGGCGTTCAAACTCCCGGACAAGTGGCAGTACAATTGTATCATTTGATCTGGATTGGAGGGTGTTTTGGCACCTCCATTTATCATTTGCTTCTCTGATGCTTTCAAACTTTTCCGGAATTTGAAGTCCTGTCATTGGTTTTCTGCTTGCTTTAATTTGGCGTTCAAACTCCCGGACTTTGTACCATTTAATTTGGATGGGAGGGTGTTTTTGCACCTCCATTTATCATTTGCTTCTCTGATGCTTTCAAACTTTTTCGGAATGCGAGATCCTGTCATTGGTTTTCTGCTTTAATTTGGCGTTCAAACTCCCGGACAAGTGGCAGTACAATTGTATCATTTGATCTGGATTGGAGGGTGTTTTGGCACCTCCATTTATCATTTGCTTCTCTGATGCTTTCAAACTTTTTCGGAATGCGAGATCCTGTCATTGGTTTTCTGCTTTAATTTGGCGTTCAAACTCCCGGACAAGTGGCAGTACAATTGTATCATTTGATCTGGATTGGAGGGTGTTTTGGCACCTCCATTTATCATTTGCTTCTCTGATGCTTTCAAACTTTTCCGGAATTTGACGTCCTGTCATTGGTTTTCTGCTTGCTTTAATTTGGCGTTCAAACTCCCGGACAAGTGGCGGTACAATTGTACCATTTAATTTGGATTTGAGGGTGTTTTTGCACCTCCATATATCATTTGCTTCTCTGATGCTTTCAAACTTTTCCGGAATTTGACGTCCTGTCATTGGTTTTCTGCTGGCTTTAATTTGGCGTTCAAACTCCCGGACAAGTGGCGGTAAAATTGTACCATTTAATTTGGATTGGAGGGTGTTTTGGCACCTCCATTTATCATTTGCTTCTCTGATGCTTTCAAACTTTTTCGGAATTCGAAATCCTGTCATTGGTTTTCTGCTTGCTTTAATTTGGCGTTCAAACTCCCGGACAAGTGGCGGTACAATTGTATCATTTGATCTGGATTGGAGGGTGTTTTGGCACCTCCATTTATCATTTGCTTCTCTGATGCTTTCAAACTTTTCCGGAATTTGACGTCCTGTCATTGGTTTTCTGCTTGCTTTAATTTGGCGTTCAAACTCACGGACAAGTGGCGGTAAAATTGTACCATTTAATTTGGATTGGAGGGTGTTTTTGCACCTCCATATATCATTTGCTTCTCTGATGCTTTCAAACTTTTTCGGAATGCAAGATCCTGTCATTGGTTTTCTACTTGCTTTAATTTGGCGTTCAAACTCCCGGACAAGTGGCGGTACAATTGTACCATTTAATTTGGATTGGAGGGTGTTTTGGCACCTCCATTTATCATTTGCTTCTCTGATGCTTTCAAACTTTTTCGGAATGCGAAATCCTGTCATTGGTTTTCTGCTTGCTTTAATTTGGCGTTCAAACTCCAGGACAAGTGGCGGTACAATTGTGTCATTTGATTTGGATTGGAGGGTTTTTTGGCACCTCCATTTATCATTTGCTTCTCTGATGCTTTCAAACTTTTCCGGAATTTGAAGTCCTGTCAATGGTTTTCTGCTTGCTTTAATTTGGCGTTCAAACTCCCGGACAAGTGGCGGTAAAATTGTACCATTTAATTTGGATTGGAGGGTGTTTTTGCACCTCCATATATCATTTGCTTCTCTGATGCTTTCAAACTTTTTCGGAATGCAAAATCCTGTCATTGGTTTTCTTCTTGCTTTAATTTGGCGTTCAAACTCCCGGACAAGTGGCGGTACAATTGTACCATTTAATTTGGATTGGAGGGTGTTTTGGCACCTCCATTTATCATTTGCTTCTCTGATGCTTTCAAACTTTTTCGGAATGCGAAATCCTGTCATTGGTTTTCTGCTTGCTTTAATTTGGCGTTCAAACTCCAGGACAAGTGGCGGTACAATTGTGTCATTTGATTTGGATTGGAGGGTGTTTTGGCACCTCCATTTATCATTTGCTTCTCTGATGCTTTCAAACTTTTCCGGAATTTGAAGTCCTGTCAATGGTTTTCTGCTTGCTTGAATTTGGCGTTCAAACTCCCGGACAAGTGGCGGTACAATTGTACCATTTAATTTGGATTGGAGCGTGTTTTGGCACCTCCATTTATCATTTGTTCCTTTGTTGCTTTCATGCTTTTGCAGAACACAAAATGATGGACTTGGTTTTCTACTTTCTCGAAATACGCCATAATTATTTAGGATGTGCAATGGTTCTATTTTGCTACTTGGTGTGAATTGGAAAGCATTGAGGTATCTAAACTTTTCATTCGTTTTCATGACGCTATTGAGCTTACGTGGACGAAGAATAACTGTTTCTTTTTCTTCGGTTCCTTCTATTTTTCCTTGAAAGTTCTGGACAATCGTCCAGACAGTGTTTTCCTTTGTTGTCCCTTCTTTGATTAGCTTAGATGTTGCAGCTTCATCAAGGCACTCCTTGCTCGCACACAGATTTTCAAATTTTTGTAACAGTTTCCAAATGGGACCTTTATATTCAATCTTTTTTAAATTACAATATCGAAATTCTTTTGGATACATGGCAGATGTAATAATACTAACAAGCTGTTTCAGTAACTCGCAATATATACTAAAAAAAACGTCATGAAACTGAGATTGACGTCATACTAATTATCATATTTGAGAATATCATGACTTACGTCAAAATAAGCAATAAACTCGTGAAGTGCTTTACTTTATGACGTCATATGTTATGACCAGAGATCTTAAAAAATAAATCGGTATTTATTAACGTTACATAAGGCTTTTTTTCTGTGTCGATTTATAACCATAGACTACTAGCACCGCTAGTAGTCTAACCCCCTGAGGCTAACCCCCTGAGGCTAATACACCTATACACGCTCCTCCTCCATCACCATCTATTCACACGCTACCCCTTTTTACCCTCCCGAGAAGTCCCATTTCCCTTACACCTTTTTTTTACGAAACCTCCAACTCCATTAGGGGAAAACCTGCTTTTCGTTTCTGCCATAGACTGTTGGCCGACAAGGACGATCCTTGGCAATCTTTCATCATTCATTCGAAAAACGTGTTCTAGCCATCTCACACTTTCTCTTACTATAGCCTTAGAAAACGGGATCGAACCATATGTTTTGTATATTTTACTGTTTGAGATATGGTCAATGTATCAAAGAGTCGGGGACCCAAACAAATCTTTAGGCAATTTCTCTGGAAAACATCTTGCAAGTCCTCCTATGTCTTTTGGAGTGCCCACGACTGACCTCTACTAAAATCACACATGATCGTGGTAACGAACTGTAGTAAGGAGCGATCCGGCTCAATAGTAACCGAAACTCTAAAAAACGGAGTTTTGACACCAATAGTTACATCAAAAGAATTGCATTTTAATGCTGATTTTAAGTATATAAGTTTGATCAAGTTTAGTCAAACCCATCAGAAGTTACGAACCTGAGAAAATTTGTCTTATTTTAGAAAGCAGGGGTAAAAACCCACTAAAAGTCTTAGAATCTTAACTAAAAACACACCATCAGATTCAGCGCATCAGAGAACCTCAACATAGAGGTTTCAAGCTCCTATCAACAAAAATGTGGGATTTTGTATTTTTACCAGAAGACAGATCACGGATTCGTGTTTTTTTTTTTTTTTTTTTTTTTTTCTGGGGTGATCGTATCGACCTGTCCTATAATGTCGCGACACGGCTCATTCTGACGGAAATTGAAATTTCTAATGTCCTTTTTAAGTAACCAAAAATTGGAGGGCATCTAGCCCCCCTCCCACGCACATTTTTCCTCTAAGTCAACGGATCAAAATTTTAAGAAAGCCATTATGTTCAACTTAGTCGAAAACCCAATAACTATGTATTTGAGGACAACTTAATCCCCCCAGTCCCAAGGGGAGGGGCTTCAAGTTACAAACTTTGACCATTGTTTACATATTACACCGTACGTGTAATACACCGTATTACACCGTATGTGTCCCTTTCCATCTTCTTTGCACAAATGCGTACCCTGTTATTGACAATGCCCGTGCTGATTGGAATCGCTATTATCGTGACATTATCTTATGTATGAAGTAAGCTGAAGATGCGGCCATCCCGCTGATCCGTGTCAGGCGGAATACCCAAAAACCAATTTGGAAGTGTGATCTTTTGCTGAAAAAAGTCAAGAATAAGGCCAAATTCTGGTTAAGAATCTGGTCTGACTGTGGTCGACCTTCTCGGGGTACTTTGTTTGATCTAAAACAAAAGACGAAACTCGAATATAAACGCCATCTTCGTGCCGTTCGTTACTCCGGTGAAACTTTTCCAAAAAGTAATAGTGAGTGGCGAAAAGTGATAAATTCTGCCAAGTTTCCGGATGCAAATTCTAGTGATATTATATCTCGTCCATCTTGGATCGAACATTATTCAAAAATATTTTCGAAAGTTAATTATTCAGTGCATAAGCGTTTCTCATGTTTGCTTGAAAAAAAATTTGCCGTCACGTTTATGTCAGAGACATGTGATTCCAGTTGAAAAGTGGGCTATTGTTAAAGGTATTAAGGGTTTAAAATCAAAATCTTTGGATATTGATGGGATTAGTGTTTTGAATCTTGTTCCGAATTCTTTTGAACTGGTATCTCATCTCCAACTGTTTTTTCAAATGTGTTTGAGTAGTTCGTGTGTACCCGACTCGTTCTTATGCGGTAGCGTTACGTCACTTCTAAAAAAAGGAAAAGGTCCGGTTTCTTGTAGTTCTTATAGGCCCATAACGGTAGCTTGTACTCTTAGCAAGCTTTTTTAACACCTCCTACTACCTTATATCACTAAGCTTGCTCTAATTGATGATAATCAATTTGGTTTTAGATCCGAGCTAGGCTGTCAGCATGCTCACCGTGCTTTGACTTCTTTATTAAAAGATGCCCATCGCACTCGTCGCGTACTTCATTTCGCAACCCTAGACTTGTCTAAAGCATTTGATAGTATTTGTCATACTCAAGCATGGACAGCATTATGCCAGAGAGGAGTAAATCCGTTGGTAGTTCACGTGCTTCGTTTTTGTACTCCCATTCTTACCTTCGCCTTAAGTCATTAGATAAGTCTTATTTTGGTTATATCCGTAACCAAATAACGACAAGTAAATATTGACAAGTGCGAGTTTCTTGTTTTCAACGGTAATAATTGTTCAGAACCATTATACTGCGGTGGTTTTAGAATTCCTCGTGTTAAATCGTTTCGTTGGCTTGGTATAACAGTTTGCGATTCTATGAATGCTCTAATTCTATGAATGCTATGAACATAAAATATTACGTGTATAAGGGGATTCTTCTCCTCCAAAATACCTTGCTCTTGACGCTAAAGTATTTTTAGTAATTCCAACTATTTATTCTAAGGCCTTTGTGATTCAGAGGTCATTCTTGTAGATTTGGGACAAAATTCAAGCTTTAGTGTAAAGAACGAGGTACTGCCGAGGGGGCGAAACCCCTCATATCTATAGATATAAAAATAAGTTGTATGTTTGTTTGTTTGTATGCATATGACGTCATTATAAGTATATAAGGCTTTGTATATGACGTCATTATAAGTATATAAGGGGGCGATTCAAAGAGAAATTTCACTATAAATCCTACAATGGCAGAAAAAACAGCCGAGGAAGCTACTCAAAGAGTTAATTCAAAGAGAAATTTTAGTATAAATCCTACAATGGCAGAAGAAACAGCCGAGGAAGGGGCTCAAAGAGATAATGCCAAAAGGCTTGCGGCTAAAAGAGAAAGTAACAAAAGAAAGCGTGCCGAGGAATCACAAGAACTACGTGAAAACAGGCTTGCAGCTCAAAGAGAAATTACCAAAAAAATCGTGCCGAGGAATCACAAGACCAACGTGAAAACAGGCTTGCGGCTCAAAGAGAAATTACCGAAAAAAATCATGCCGAGGAATCACAAGAACAACATGAACACAGGCTTGCGGCTCAAAGAGATAATGCCAAAAGAAAGCGTGCTGAGGAATCAGGTACATCCCAGTCGATTATTATAGCTTGAGTAGATGTGTTGCGCCTGAACAAAAGTTAAACTTCCTCAACTGGCTACACCACCAGAGCAATTGAAGACTTTTCTTACTGGAACTACGTCAGAATCTAAGCGTTATTTATTAAATATCAGAAAATATAACTCATGTTTCCAAATGACGTCGTTTGGTGCCCAAATCGAAAATCAAGATCAATACACCGGGACACAGGGAATATAAATGACGACCGGGACACTCAAAGAGAAATTACAGACCGGGACACCGGGACACAAATGACGACCGGGACACCAGGACACAGGGAATATAAACGACGACCGGGACAAAGGATACAACTACAACGAGGACACCGGGGGGAGGGGAACAGGGGGATATACAAATGACGACGGGGACACAGGGAATATTCGATTAGCAATCACCATCAACAAAGTTCAAGGGCAATCATTAGAAAAATGCGGTCTAGATCTGAAAACGGATTGTTTTTCCCATGGACAATTATATGTTGCATGTTCAGGAGTCGGTAAACCTGACATTCTATTTATATGCACAGACAATGGGACAGCGAAGAATGTTGTATATTCGCAAGTTTTAAGTAGTTAAAAACATATATATATCTATCTATATTCACAGGTGGGACACAGGGACCCAACTACAATGGCGCGTAACTAATATGACGGGTAACGACTTAAGCGCGTGGGGGGGGGGGCTTGGGTTACTTTGCGCCCCCACCAACTAGGTGTTGGGCGGTTGGTGTGGCGCGAAGCGCCACACCAACAGCTGGTACGTAATAAAAATAAAGAAATATAGAAGTTCGTTACGTAAATCAATTCGTAAGGTACGTATGTTTATTGCTAACAAAAAGGTTCGTGTAGAAAAAAAATAGTTGTATTTTTAAGTAACCAAAAATTGGAGGGCAACTAGGCCCCCTTGCCCGCCCCAGTTTTTATCAAAATCGTTCGATCAAAACTATGAGAAACCCATTTAGCCAAAAAAAAATAATAATATGCAAATTTCGTTTTAATTATTCATGTGCGGTGAGCCAAAATCAAAGAATGCATTAATTAAAAAAACGTTCAGAAATGAAATTTTAAAAATAAGTTTTTTAACTGCAAGTAAGGAGCGACATTAAAACTTAAAACGAGCAGAAATTATTCCGTATATAAAAGGGGTCACCCCTCGTCAACGTGTCGCTCTTTACGCTAAAGTTTTTTATTGTTTTAAAAAGTAGAGTTGTGAGAAAGAGTCAAACTTTAGCATAAAGAGCGAGGCGTTGAGGAGGGGTCAACCCCTTTTATATACGGGATAATTTCTGTTCGTTTTAAGTTTTAATGTCGCTCCTTACTTGCAGTTAAAAAAACTTGTTGTTTTTTTATTTAATAATTTGAAAACTTGAGGCAGTTCCCTTGAAAGCCGTCGAAGGCGAGAGATGTCGTCGAAGTATGAATCAAGACTTCATTTTCAAATTGTTCTTTACTTTCAGCACGCTGACAACCTTCAGCTAGCTGCCGAAAGTGTGGATCTTTGCTGCTCCTTTTTATTGAGCTTTGATTTCTCTTATTAAAAAAGTCTGCAACTGACTCACTCGACTACTTACTTTTAAAATTGAGTTTTTTTGTTGCTAAGGTTTTTTACTTATGGAATCAGAAAATGAGCTACTTTATTACCTTTTATCTGTTTTAAAGCCAATCCGAAGTTTGTTTTTCTATTTTGATTTTTGTTTCCACCATTCTCACATGT